>NW_027495741.1:0-228135 GCF_021521415.1 Bidens hawaiensis | reverse complement strand
ACGGGGATCCTTACTTGCAGGTCGTTATAAAGAAATTCGCTATAAGGGTTTGCTTGGCGACATATCCAGGGTTGTGCAGACGAAAGTAATTGGTTTAAAACGATCTCTAACAGGTATATTAAGAATTGGTTAAATACGGTTTAATAAAAATATCAATATGTATCATTAACGATCTTGTTTTCCTAATTCATGTCGTCGGTGAGGCCGGATATGGAAAGAGGATCAAAATGCACTAATCAATTCCTTAATTTGGATGAATATTATGCTACAAGGAACTTAAACGGGTAACGAGTTTGGTATTTGGATCATGGATACGGGTTAATGGTTTGGGCAAATGGGTTTAAGGGTAAAAGTATAATAATATTACTAGAATTTGCTATTTAGTCCTTGAACTATAAGAATGGAAACAAAACAGGGTTAAATTATATTTTAGATTAAAAATTGAATATGTTTCAAAGTAATATTTTATATATATTAAATAAATATAATAACAAGTAATAATAAAATAATAACTTGAATAACGCGATATTTTCTTGGATAAAAATTTACCGAACATAGAAGCGGGTCGGGTATCGCTTAATAAAATATTTAGTGAAAAATCTGAGTTGTTACAATATCGACATTATAAAGCTCGTCTAGTCACCAAAGGCTTCACCCAGATGGAAGGCATTGATTACTACTTTTGCCCCGGTGACTAAGCGAGTTATCACCATGATTCTTCTAGCCGTAGCAGTGAAACATAATTGGGCTATACAACAACTTGATGTCAACAATGCACTCTTGCATGGCGAGCTTGGTAAAGAAGTTTATATGACGATTTCTCAAGGGTTCTCCAAGGATGGAGAGACTAGGGTTTTCCGCTTATGAAAGTCCTTTTATGATTTAAAGCAAGCATTACGAAATTGGTACCACAAATTTACCCTTGTGCTTCTTGATCTTGATTTCAAAGAATCTAAGGCTGGTCACCCTCTCTATATTCAAGGGCACGGTGAGAGTTTTATTGTCATTCTTATTTATGTCAATGACATTTGTAATGATGTTACCAAAATGCAAACAACCAGGAATGAACTCATTAAACTATTCAACGTTAAGGACCTTGGCACCCTTAAATACTTCTTCGGTATCGAGGTTGCTCGTAGCAAATAAGGTACTGTTTTAAACCAACACAAGTATATTCTTGACATTGTCCATGATTGTTGATCACAAGGTTGTTAACCAAGTCAATTCCCTAATGAACAAAACCTTAAACTTGATCGGGCAAATCCTCAGGTGGATGCGGGTCATTACCATCGTATTATTGGAAGATTATTGTGTCAAGCTACAAGCTAAGAGACCTAACATTACATACGCGGTCAACAATCTGAGTCAGTTTGTCTCAGATCATCTCCAACCTCATTTAGATGTCGTATCACGTGTCCTATATTACCTAAAGGGTACACCTGATCAGGGAATTCTCTTACCAAAAGATGGTGGTTACACCCTTACTGCTTATTGTGACTCCAATTGACTCGAGTGTCATTATATTCGTCAGTCTCGAACTAGTTACCTATTTCTTTTGGTTGGTGCCCCATTTTTTTTGGAATACGAAGAAACAATCAGTTGTTTATTGTTCTTCTACTAAAGCTAAATATAATTCAATGAGTTCAGAAGCTAGTACAATTTTGTAGGTTCGTTGGCTCTTGATTGAGCTTGGGTGGAATCTCGCGATGTTCAGTTGTTCGCAATCTCTACCTCCATGTAGCTAGTTGATATTTTAAAGAAAGACCTTGGATCAAAACAGTTGACCAATATCGTTCCAACTTGAGGGGGAGTATTGGGATTTGATTCTAGAGTATATTTTATTTGTTTGAGATGCATTGTTTCCTTGTTTATGAGGTTTCTCTTGTTATTTAACTTATGTAGTCTGAGCCCGACGCGTATACCCGAAACCTGAAATAAATCGGATAGGTATACTTGAACCCGATGGGTATGGGCCATGTATGGGATTAGGACTTATAAATTTTCACGGGTATGGGTCAGACATGAGATTAGATGATACCCGACCCGATTACCCAAAAACGCATACCCATTTACCCGAATTGTATACCTGTAAAAATCTTTTTATTTTGTAGATTGTGAAGTGTATATGTAAAAAATATAAAAATTATAATGATATTATTTATTTAATGTAATGGTTATGTATATGGAGTGTAATATATCTTAATTAGTAATAATTGTTGTATGAATAAAAAGTATGAAAAAAATTACAATGATAAAACACGTATTTAAAATCCTAATGGGTATGCCCGATACACGTGGGTATGCACGATACCCGATGGATAATTACCCGACAAATACCCGACGGGTAATGGACCTGGTATGGGGCACAATATTACTAACAGGGATGGCCATGGAATTACCAATACCCAACTCATTGTCATCCCTTATTATCACTCCTCCAATAGGAGTGGTCTTAGGATTAGGATTTGTGAAAAGTTTATATTATTTTTTCTTTGAAGCTTTGATCGTTCTCAGCCTTCTATAAATACGTTAGTGGAGCTTGTAAATTATATGGTATGAATATGAGTGGTTATGACTAAAGAATCGATAAAATGTTATGTGCAAAATTTAAATTTGAGTTTATATTGTTTATACCATATAATTTTTATAGATTTTCTAAAAATGCTTGTGAGTGAAGGAGAGAAAAAAACGATGATGACAATGATGATGATAATAATAATAATATTAATAATAATAATAATAAACTATTATTTAACTAAAACTAATACAGAAATATAGAATTTTTTTATTTTAATTATATTAATAAAGAATGAGTTGAAAGTGCTCTCCTTTAAACGTGTGGGGTCCTTAAGATATTATTGTAAAGGCATAATACTACAGTATAATAGCAAGATTGTATATGATACATATTTTAGGGTGTTTGAGATTCCTTATTTATCTTCTTATGACTTATTTAAGTCATAAGTTATAAGTTAAAAAGATTTAATTTATAACTTTTATATTATATTATAAAGTTTTTCTAAACACCTTATAACTCATAACTCAATCCGTCTCCTATACTTATGTGAGGGGAATTTTTAAATTATAGGATGGGGTTGTGAGTGGTTGTAAGTGTAAATTATAGGATGGAGAGAAAAATATAGTGATTTTAGTAAATTTTGGAAAAATTTGTTTGCCTATATTTATTTTTATGGGTCAAGTTATTCTACAAAGGGCAATGAAAATGAGAAGTGTGAGAAGTCACAAATAATTGACATGTGTCAAGTGAGGAATAAAGGAAAAAAGGTATAAAGGTAATTGTACACATTTTATCTTCCCACATGCAAGGCACATGTTAATACCCCATCATTTTAGAACGTTTATAACTTTTTTCGTATGATATTTAAAAAAAAATTTCTCATAATAACAAGCGTTTTTTATCTTTAATATGAGCATGATTTTAGTTATATAAATTTTAAAACAAATATCACATCATTGTGTCTTTTCGCTTATCATTGTGTCTTTTTTCGTCATTGTGTCTTTTCGCACACCATTGTGTCTTTTCGCTTATAATTGTGTCTTTCTTCGTCATTGTGTCTTTTCGCACACCATTGTGTCTTTTCGCTTATCATTGTGTCTTTTTTCGTCATTGTGTCTTTTCGCACACCAGTGTGTCTTTTCGCTTATCATTGTGTCTTTTCGCACACCATTGTGTTTTTTCGCTTATAATTGTGTCTTTTTTCGTCATTGTGTCTTTTCGCACACCATTGTGTCTTTTCGCTTATCATTGTGTCTTTTTTCGTCATTGTGTCTTTTCGCACACCATTGTGTCTTTTCGCCTATCATTGTGTCTTTTTTTGTCATTGTGTCTTTTCGCACACCATTGTGTGTTTTTTCGCCATTGTGTCTTTTCGCACACCATTGTGTCTTTTTTCGCACGCCATTGTGTCTTTTAGCACACCATTGTGTCTTTTCGCTTATCATTGTGTATTTGTTCGTCATTGTGTCTTTCAAGTCATCATTATGTTTTTTTTAAATACTAATAACACCATTATGTAATAATAATATGTAAAAATAATGATAAAATAACAACAAATTATCTAATACATAAAACACAATGCTTAATACATGTTACACAATAACTTGAAACGTTTAACAGAATGGTGAATACGTAAAACACAATGACCTAAAACGTAAGAAACAATGGTGAATACCTATAACACAATGGCCTAAAGCGTAAGACACAATGATGAATATATATAACACAATAAACTTGAAATGTAAAACACAATGGAATAACATATTACACAATGACACAATAAACAACAAAAAAAACACAATTAAAAAACTCATAATTTTTTTTAATTTTTATATAACAATATGATACTCATATTAAAGATAAAAAAAATGCTTATTATTATGATAATTTAAAAAAAAAATAATAATGCCGTATGGAAAAATTATGGACATTTTAAAATGATTGGGGAATTGGCATGTGTCTTGCATGTGGAGAGAGAAAGTCAACAAATGTGAGTTGTTACCTTCATGCCCTTTCCATCAATTTTATTTATTAAATTAATCTCATCCATTCAAATTTAAGATCAATGGCATGGATTCCTTTTCACTATTTTCATTTTTGTTGTCCTTTGTATTTTAACTTTACCCTTATTTTTATATATATGTTGAATTGGTTGTGAGTATATGAGAGAGAAACCTATAATAATAAAAGTATAAAAATATATTATTTAATTTAATAAGAGAGAGATATATAGTGTTTTTTCATTTAATTATATATATAAGGATGGGAGACGGGCTGTTAATGCTCTAAGAGCATTCCCAGCTCATCCCCTGTATTTATGTGAGGAGAATTTGTAAATTATAAGTTGGGGTTTTGAGTAGTTATGAGTGTAAATTATAGGGTGAAGAGATAAAAGGTCGTGATATTTGTAAATTTGGGAAAACTTTGTTTGTCGCTATTTATTTTTTAATATTTGTTTAGTTAATTATGACTAAAAAAGAAAGAAAACTTGTAATCATAAAGGTATAAAAGGTTTTAAAATATTAAAGGGTCCCGTGTTTGCTGATTTTGAAATATTTAGGATGAGTTTTAGTTTTCATTTATTTCTTCGTCACATTTGTTGTACGTAATATAAAAATATTCAGTATTGTTTTTTGTCACTGACTTTAATCTGACAACTATTTGGCTATGCGTAATGGAGGGACTATAAACTGGGACGAATTGTGACATATGACGCCCAATCAGCAAGGGGTGGGAATTTGTTTTCAGGTGTATTGGTGTTATAATTTAATATATATGTATATATATATATAATATATAAACGAAGATCCAAAAATCCTAGGTGTCGCGATGTGTTCGCTCCCCCTTTTTTGGAGTCACCAGATTTGCTTGATTTTTAAATGGAGGCTTATCATGCATTTGACCCGAATTCATGGGTACGGATCTTACCAAACCCATATATTCCTTAAACGGGTTATAACATCTCATTAAATAAAAAATTATTCTCACCAAATTATTAATGTAAAAATCCAATAAAGTAGGATATACTAAAAATTAATATTTTATTTATTTTAAAAAAGATATATATATTATTTAAATTAAAAAAAAAAACCAATTTTATAGTAAAAAAAAATAAACGGGTCTTGGGTCTCATCAAGCCATACGTATATTATTAACTTTCATAAAATATTATTTATAATTAAAAAAACCAATTTTATAGTAGAAAAAAATAAACGGGTCTTAGGTCTCGTCAAAACCATATAACTTTAAACCGGGTTATAACATCTCATTTATTTATGAAATAATTTATCATCAAACCATAAGTATATTATTAACTTTGATACAATATATAAAAAATATAAATTCAAAAAATAAATAAATATTTGAACAAACAATATAAACCAACCCCCGTAATACGAGAGATAAAAACTAGTATATATATATATATATATATAACACACAAAAACAATATAATAACAATAAAAGGGAAAGGAAGAACGGTGAGAAGGAGATGTCGCCCACAGCCCCTTTTCGCCCAAAAACCACCGGGGGGCGGTGTTCCATCACTTTATCGCCCCTTTTCGTCCCAACCTTCGCCCACTACTTTTGACCTTAACAAAATATCTTTGAAAGTTGAAACGTATTTAATTTCTTTTGGATTACTTTTATATATAAGACACTAGTTATGATGAAATTTTGGACGCACTAATAAGATGGCATGCGCTCTTTCGGAGCCTTTAATAAAAGTTCTGTATTTGAAATAGTGCCTGTATTCGCTAGAGACAACTCATAAACTTATCTATTATTTTGACTTTTTAAGATTAGTTGGTTACACATCCATAACAATTGGTGTCATACTCTCTTTTTTATTTCTCTCAGGATGACTCATTTTTCTTTTCTCATGATTGTCTACGTGCGCATATAGCATATTAGGTTGTATGTCGTGGACGCTAACATCAGGCGATTTCCAGCCAGAATGGATGATAACATCGCACCCTCCAGCAATTTTGGGGGCGATAGAGTGGGGGTGCCAACAATTTGTCGCTCTTCTCTTCTGCTTTTTTTTTCTGATTATTATTATTATAATTGATTGTGTGTGATATATATACATATATATGTATTATGATACAACACCATTACACCCGAAAAGCAAAAATCAACCCTTTGTTGACTAGGCACCACATGGCGCAAAAAGCCCCATTTTGTAGCTCATCCACTACACATAGCCTTAAGGTGTATGTAGTGGGTGGCAAATTGGATGGTTTTGAGGCGATAAAGAGGCTACAACACCGCCCCCGGGCTACAAAAGGGCGAATTGTGGTTTGGGGGGGGGGGGTGACACCTGCTTCTCGCCCTTTCTTCCTTTTCTTTTATTATTATTATTATATTCAAATGTGTCTTACACAAACACACACACACACATATATATATAAGCTACAACACCATTAAACCTTTAAAACAAAAATCCATATTTTGCTGACTGTGTGTCACATGACATAAAATGTCATGGCTCGGTTTTGGTTTTGAAAATCAAAAACCGTTACAACGGTTTGGTTACGGTTTGACCTAAAAACCGTAAAAATCGGACTGCAAACACCCCTACATAATGGAGACATATTAATTTCAAATGGCCTTGTTTTTTAGGTTGTTAATTAATAATTTGTTACCTAATCTACTATACATATGCGTAGTGATGAGAAAAATGGCTACCGGTACCGATTGATACTGGTATCGAAATCGGTACCAATTTAATACCGTCGTTACCGAATCAGTACGTGCTCATCCCTACGTATGCGTGCGTTTTTCTTCTTTTTTTACTTTTTCTATTTGTTAAGCTGTATGTTTTTTAATTTGTATTCTAGACGTTTTTTCTTAAAATATTGTATGTTTTAAAAATTTTTTAAGGTATGTTTTTATCTAGTAATTTTTTGTATCTTTTATTATTTAAGTTATATAATATATACAAATAAAAAAATAACTAAGAATAAAATATATAAATTGATAAAAATTAAATAAAAGAGAAAAGTAAATGACGAGTTGGATGATGAGCTGGCAATTTAAAATAACGACCGATAATGCCCACTGTAAGATAAATAAATGTTTTTGAAGGTTGGTTTAATATTTGATGTGTCATGCTGATGTAGCGGTTTTGAATTAAAGACATGAGCTATCCTAGAGATGCTCTTAGGGGTCGATTTATCTTTCTCTCATTTGTCGTCATGTGCAGTAGCCATATTTACTTTACTAAATAGGTTAGTACTGATTGGTCATATCTAAGGACTATATAGTATGGTATTGAGGTGGCGGCAGTGGTGGTGGTGATAATTGTGTGTAGAACTATTGTGGTAGTGCACGTAGTTATGAACCTTGAGATCTCGTGCGGAATAAGAAACGGTGAGTAAAATTAAAGTTTGAAAAAAATCATTTTGAATGTTTTTTTTTTGTTTTTTTTGTTTTTTTTTAAAGTAAGTTCATATATAAAATTACATTAAAAATCTTAACAGTTATAATCTCCAGAGAGAGAGTCCCGTGTGTTGCACACCCTGCACATGGGTCGAGCTGGCCTTAAATGTTTGTGTGGGTCTTATGATTCTTAATTTATTATTCTTAACTAATTCAATGATTACATAGGTGCAAATGTTATTGTAGAAAATGTATTCTTTTTACCAATTTTCTGCATAAAATTCTCAAATCTTAGAACATGCCACCTCACTTATAGAAGGGGCGAACACTAGCCCATAGCCCCATATTACCACTAGACCGGACTATTTACCGGTCAAATGTTAGACTAAAGGGTGTATATACCATTTTGTTTCCTAATTCACATTGTCATCTCAGCGTCATATCATACTACACTCTACTTCCCTCTTCTTCACAACATCATGGAAATAATCACCAATTTACTAATTCACCACTTCTATCATTTTTAAATAAAATAATAATATTTATATAACTAAAAGAATTAATATAAATAAAATTACATTTATTAATAATTTACTAATAAATTATATATACAGAACAATTAAAAGCCATATTTTGAAAAGACCATTTGTCCAAATGTTCAAGCCCCATTTGTCCCTGCTTTCTCTTTCAGGGTTCATGTCTTACCTCTGCTTTATATGAAACGACTTTTCTTATTTGTGAACAGCCCTCTTCTCTCTTGTTTCTCTTCAAAAAAATTAAGAAAACAAGTTGCTTTTGGTGGTGGTTACCTCTCCAAACAACGATATGAACGGCATTTTCAGCGTGGAAAATCCACCGATTTTTTCACCGCTATGCGACACCAAGAAGGGAGGGGCGGTGTTTGCCGCCGGCGCCGCTAGCCATGTAAGCTTTTGAATGGCAAAACGAGATCCATACCTAACAGCCTTAGGAATTAATCTAGTAATTAATTTAACTATATAAATAATTAATATTGATTTGGTAGCACGAGTGTAATTAATAGAGTTAAATGTTTATAGAATAACAAGACAAGAAAGCAAAAAAAACAAACAAATAGTTACGCATCCTTATTCTTTGATTTTTTATGTAAAACGGCGTAGATATTTGACGGAGAACGGAGATGTTTACAATATTATCATGACCTGATGATTTATCTGTAGTTAAAAAATACTAAAGATATGGATCTTATAGTAATATTAAAATAAAGAGAGAGATAGAGAGAGAGCTCTTGCTTGATTTTACAGTAATATCTATAAGTGAATATATACTCACATATAAAAATATATTCAGTATCATACCCATGGCCAATATATCAATTAGACGTCAAGAACGCGTTTCTACTGTTAGCCCCGAATCCGAATCTACATAATATGATAGCAAGTATACACGATGTTTGTTCGGAATCCAAACACCGTGGTGATTCAATAACAATATAAATGAATAATAAGAACAAGATGAACTTCAATGCACAAGTTTATTATCACCAAACATCGGGTACATAAGTTCTTTACAGATCTACTTTGCTCTCTTGAGTTTATGGTGGCTATTAAAATGCTCTACACCACTTCTTAATCTTAAGTAATGACTAAACATCAACTATATATAGGGTTACCATACAAAAGGCCCAAAGGCCAGGCCCAACTAAACCTAAACTTACTTGACAAACCGAAATCCCTATGGATTTCGGTATTACACCATCACAACCATAATGCAATTCTTCAACTCGTCTTCATTTATTTTACTTTACTCTTGATCATGTCGTTGCCTTTAGATATGCTTCAGTCTAACCAATTTATGACCCAACAATCTCTTCCTTAGACTGATGTTTTCAAAACCTTCAGAATCTTTACTTGAACATGATCAGCAACTTCAGAATCTCCATCCAATACTCTACCATCTCTCCAGCATCATTCAATTTGAATCTCAGATACTTCATACCCTTCCGTTGCAAGAAATCAATCTTGAAAGAACAATCAACTTTGATAGAGAGAATAACCAAAAAATTTGAAAACAGTTAAATAAAACATGAATACTTTTGTAATTTTTATTTTTCTGATTTTTCTGATTTTCTTGAATGGACTTGAAATGATATCATACTAGCTAAACCAACTATAACACACATAACTGATATCAGATTTCATGGACTGAGAACAAAAGCCTGATCCAAGTATAAATGATTTCTTAACGAATTTGTTTCGACGAGAGTAATCATGAGGTAAAATTAAAACGAATAAATAATATATAATAAACATCAAAAAATAATAATAAAATTAAGACAAAAATAAATCAAAACAGATTAATTTAAACATCCGGCCTTCAAAAATTCTAACAAATTTCGGGATCAGATTTCAGCTTCAACAAAAACGCAGCCTTATAGAAAAGATCTGAACATGGAATCACATTGATTAAGGCGTTTTCACAGAGATTCATGTTCAGCGTTATTATGACATAAAAAGACAGGTTTATAGCAGGTATAATAGACTTAGCATGATTTTCATTGCATCAGTGATACGAGTTAGGTTCAATTAGGCATAAATCTTATATGGACATCACTCATGGACCTATGATGCCTCCTATCTCTACTCAAAACGTATTTGGCTTTCCCAGATCACCCCAATTTGACTCCAACCCCCTAGTGCTTGATCAAAAGATTTTCTTTATACAAGTAAAGACATAAGCTTTAAGGTTGAGCATTAGACTTACAAACCATCCGGACTTACATGCCTTACATTCAGAGTGTTTAGGACTTATTTAAATAAACCGCCCTTGTAGTTCTAGTTTGACCCTTTAAGCTTTAAAAAAAACAAAATTTTCAACTCAATATTATATATATAATATTATTATTATTATTATTATTATTATCAAAACAAAAACATAATATTTTTGGAGATCAAGATACTAATGGGCTCGTGTATGACTATATAATTACTTTTCTGCCTATTATTCGGAGAGATATATCTGGAGACATGAACATTTCTTCAAAATGACTCTCCACAGTAACTTTAGCAGATTTAGTTTATATCACTTCAACTTTTACGCATCATGGAAAACTACCTTGCAAATCAATGACTGCTCTAAAGCCTTTTAAGCCTAGTAACTTCACACGTTAGGCACACATAATCAATTTTTCTATCATTTTCCAAGGGTTGGTTCAATTTTCATTTGAAAATATTTAAAGCTTCTAAGGAACTCTTAACTAAATAATAATATCACTTTTCGAAGAAATACAGGAGACAATTTAAAACTCAGCCACCCTGGTCACTCTTAGTTCTTAGGTAAATGACTATCTCGTATGCCCACAAGTGGATAATAGGACCAAACATATATGGAAATACATGTCCCTCAAACTTCGAGTAACCGACATAATTTTAAGCGAAAGAATAAAAACAAACTACACCACAATTGCCCCAGTTGCTTTCAGTCATTAGGTGAATGGGTATCCTTTATGTCTACAAGTAGATGACAGGATCAAACATATACAAGTATATGTCCTTCAAACTTGAGCAACTGACATAATTTTAAGCAAGAATATAAAAATTAAAAATTATATATATTATTTAATAAATTTTTTTCAATAAAACACAAACACACTCTTTTAGAAATTTTTTAATTTCCCCCCCCCCCTTAATTTGTGCAAAACTTTTTACCATAAAAAAAACTTTTATGTACAAATTTAAACGCAAAAAGACTCAATCGTCGAAACGTAGCATTTAATAATAATATGAAGAAGTTTGATAGTCAGCCAACTGATGTACTATCATTTCTCATGTACGTTCAAGTCATTTTCACATTTTAAAAAGCAATACAAACTATACTTGAAAAACTATGCTTGAACATATTTTTGTATTCTTTTTTTAAATTATGATTATTAAAATTTTAATTTCTCACCCTAAAATTTATAATTTTAAAATCTTTTTGACTGATCAATCTTTCATAACAAAGTGATACGGTTACCTTTTATCTTCCAGAAAACATTTTCTCATTTGTGTGAATCTCCCCCTAAGAATAAGCTTGGTTTTTTAGATTATGCATCCTTGCGAGTTGAATGTTTGGAACAAACTTTTAATATGCAATGAATTCTCTTATTTGTTCCTACACACTTAGAGAGCAGATTAAAAACGTTCTATCACCTTAAAAATCCCGTCCATGCAACAAATAATCCATTTTATGGTTGAAAGACATAAAATAATGGATATTTGTCCTGTCATGTGCCTGGAACAACCCATTTAATAAACATTAAATTTGTGATTGTTCCTACACGCATAGCAGGATCAGTTGGACATAGGAACCCAAGTCATAAATGTCTTGGGGTTCCCTTGAGCATCGACACATGTGACCTCTTGCCAACTCATATATTTCCCATCTTAACATAATCTTTTTTTATTACAGGTTCTATTTGTTGAGTTTTAAATTTCCAAGTCTATATTGGTTTATTAAAATTGGAAAGAATAGTCTTTGGAGTGGAACAATTCGAATTCGAATTTTTAGAACTTTCAACACTCTTTGATTTCTGAAATTTATTTTTCTTTTAATAGTTTCTAAATCATTTGAGTGTAAACATGTCATGTTAAATTTAAATCCTTGAGTATTTGTGACCCGTTGTACAGATACTCGTGATTTTGTAAAATAGGCATTTTGTTAACCACTGGATTCGGGTGAAACTTGTTGCCTTTCACCTGAGGAGCTTGTCTTTTAACAGAATGGTAGTGACACTCCTTTGCCAAGTGCCCGCCGTTCCCGCAGACGAAACACACCTTCATCATTTTCTAACGTCAACGAAAGCACTTGGCTCATGTTGGAAAGGGCGTGAAGTTAAAATTGATTCGAGTTTCTTCTTAGGAAAGATTTTTCCATTCTTCTTGCCCCTTGGTGTACCCTTCTGATTTTGTTTGTAATAGGGAACATATGGACGATGAACACAATTTCTGGCTACATGTCCTGTTGTGCAACAGAGGTAACATGTTTGCCTCTTAACATAAATAGCACCCAATGATTTATCAGCATATGGAGATACTGAGGGCCTATGAGGACGAGACTGTCCTTGTTGTGCTGATTTCTTATGTGTTTTCCCTTTGTTGCCACGACTGTGTGTGTTATTATTAGTACAATTTTGTGTTGTGGTGTTATCTGAGTTTGATGACACGTTAGAATAAGATTCCTTTTCACTAGCCCGAACCCCATCACTATCAGAAGCAACAACATTTAATATATCTGCACATGAAGTAGAAGCATCAAAATTGTTCACACATTTAAAAAAAAAGGTTAATTACCTCTAGGGATCCTGATCCAACAGTTTCATATTGAACCTGTTTACCATATTGCATAAACTTTTCCATTTCTTCCTCTTATTTGGAAAGAGGAAGTCCAATGTAGTTGTCATTATATAGAGGAGGAACCATATTGTACCCAATGCCCTCACCCTTGTTTTCTTTCCATTTTAATTGTTTTTCAATCATGGACACAACAACGACACTAGAGACATCAAATTTCTTAAAATTGAATTCAACATTTTCAAACTTATTAGTTAACTTATCAATCTCCAACTTAGAAGCTTCAAATTCAGCAGTTAATTCAACAATTTTTTGTTTAGCATCTAAGTGGTGACAACATTTTATGCTAAAGTCATATTGAAGTTTAGAGAAATCCTTTTTATGTGCCTCAAGTTTTTCTTTTAAAGCTTTCTCTAATTTCTTAAGAGTGAAATTCTCATATTTTATTCCTTCCATTTCACTGATCAAGTTATTGTGAGATTTATATAAATCTACCTTATTAACACAAGATTGAGAACATATATTATTTGTTACATTAGTTGGCATGGAAGAAGCTTGAATGGAAAATGCCATAAATGCTGCTTCTGATGTAGTAGGTTGCCCTTGTAAAAATGAGAATGAGCTTTCAACACTAAGTTAACACCGAGAACCCGAGAACTAAGGCCCACCAAAGACCAGGCCAAATTCAACCAAAGCCTGAGAACCAGATAGAAAAGCCCACCGAGAACACTGAAATTTGACCGGGAACCCTGTAGTCAACCGAGAATGCTTGAAAGTTGACCGAGAACTCAAAATTTTTACCGAGAACTCAAGATATTGACCGACATCTCAGAAAATTGGCCGAGAACCCTGAAATGTTGACCAAGAACCGATGTCTACTTAGAACACTGACTTACTATTGCTTCACCGAGAACCCAAGAACTCCACCGAGAACCCTTAGCAAAATCAGTGACCAAGAATACCAAATTGTGGACTGAGAACCCTGAAAATTTGACCGAGATCTCCCAAAACTTCCCGAGAACACGCAAATGATTGACTTGGTATACTTGGAAAGTAAATCAAATCCCGAGAATGAAGGGATTTGAATTTAAACCAATGATCCAGTCAAATCTATTCCAAAACAGCCTCAACAACCCCGAAAAACACGCAGAACTACTATTCTTCAATTTCCAGAAAACTTCAAGCAAATATCAACAAAAAAATATCCTTGAATCATTGATATCGATACCGAGCCTTGAAAAACTTCAATGGCTCTAATACCAATTATAAGTCCCGAATCCGAATCTACACAATATGATATCAAGTAAACACGATGTTTATGCGGAATCCAAACACCATGGTGATTCAAGAACAATATAAATGAATAATAAGACCAAGATGAACTTCAATGCACACATTTATTATCACCAAACGTCGTGTACATAAGTTCTTTACAGATCTACTTTGCTCTCTTGAGTTTATGGTGGCTATCAAAATGCTCTACACCACTTCTTAACCTTAACTAATTAGTAAACATTAACTATATATAGGGTTACCATACAAAAGGTTCAAAGGCCAAGCCCAACTAAGCCTAAGCTAGCCTAACCAAAATCTATAGGGATTTTGGTGTTTACTAGATAAGCCGAAATCCATTGGGATTTCGGTATTACACCATCACAACCATAATGCAATTCTTCAACTCGTCTTCATTTATTTTACTTTAATCTTGATCATGTCGTTGCCTTTTGATATGTGTTAGTCTAACCAATTTATGACCCAACATCTACATGGGGAATTACAAGAATCGGTACTTATGCACAAGCCCCCGGGCTTCATCAATCACACGCTTCCTAATCATGTGTGTCAATTGAAAAAATCATTATACAAACTAAAACAGGCACCACAGGCTTGGTATAATTGTTTCATTATGTTTATTATTACTCACGGGTTTCGATGTAGTACTTGTGACAACTCGTTATTTACTTTCACTCATGGTCACAAACAAGCATATCTAATTTTGTACGTTGATGATATCGTTATTACAACATCCGATACCATTTCCTGAGGGGAATTATCAACACTCTTTTCAGAGAATTTGTAATGATTGATCTTGGTAGTTTACATCATTTTCTGGGTATCACTTCACCGTGATACGAACGGCCTATTTTTATCTCAAGCTACGTACACACACGATATTATTGTACGAGCGAGAATGTCAAACTGCAAACCGTGCGCCACTCTAGTGGACACGACAACAAAATTAAGTGCTTCTGACAGTGAACTTCTACCTGATGGTTCTCTTTATCGTGCATTAGCGAGGGCACTACAATATTTTACGTTTACTCGCCCATACATTACTTATGCCGTGCAACAGGTCTGTTTATTTATGCACGCCCCACGAGACACCCATTTTGGCTTCATGTAAACGCATTATACGATATCTAAGTTGTACCAATGATCATGGTCTATGCATCGTTCCGTCTCAAATGACTACTTCAAACTGTTTATTCCACTGGAAATTAGGGATGTCCTGACTTTCGTCTTTACACATCGGGCTACCGCGTTTTTTGGCAATAATCTGTTATCCTTGTCCTCGAAACAAGGGGTGTTCATGGTCCGGTTTGAACGGTTTTTGGGTCGAACAGTGATCAAACCGTTAGTATCGGTTTTTGATAATTGAAAACCGAAACCAAAACCGTCAACAATAAAAATTGAACCAAACCGAACCGTTGCTAACAGTTTGGTCCGGTTTGGTTTCACGGTTAAACTTATTAGGTCTTTATAATTAAACCCCACAAAAGATAAAATAAAACATTATCCAAAATGCATAGAACAAGCTTGTTATACAAGCATACTACCCGTTTATAATTATATGAATATGAATGTCATTATTCAATAAATAAACTGAATGGTTAATATATGGTGTGGGGTACGAATTTAATCAAGTAAAGCATAAATAGGTTTTAATTGAATTTGAGTCAAAACTACGTAGTTTTGGGGGTTTCGCATCTAAGGTTAGATGCCTAACAGCCCCATATTCACTTTCCCTAATAAATAAAACATGAAAACAATTGTTTCATGAAATTAATTAAAAGCACAAGTCTTAATTTTATAACTACAAATTATGGTCTGTTACTGAAATTTAAAGCTAAAAATTGATATAGCCCATATTCATATTAATTAATCGAATCAAATATTATAGATAACCAAATGTATGTATTATAAAATATATTACAAAAACAAAAATATATTATCAAATCTTCATCCCGGTCTGGTTTTATACAAATGTTTTTTTTATAAATCGCAATCCTAACCGTTCAAAATTTTCAAACCAGCCGACCAAAGTTAAAAACAAAAACCAACCACATAACCAAATCGATGACCAGTTTGGGCGGTTTCACGGTTTAAAACAGAACCATGAACACCTCTACTCGAAAAGTCAAAATCACCATTTCCCGCTCTAGCTCAGAAGCGGAGTATCATGGGGTGGCTAGTACGGTAGCGGAACAACTTGGTTACGTAACCTTCTGTTGGAGATTGGTGTTCCACTTCATTGGGCCACCATAGTTTATTGTGACAACGTATCTGCAGTTTACCTTTCTCAAAATCCTGCTCAACATCAACGTAAAACGATATTCATTTCATTTGGGAGAAGGTTTGTCTTGGTCATGTTCAAGTTTTACGTGTTTCGTCCCCCTCTTAATATGCAGATATCTCTGCCAAGGGATTGCCATGTCAACTATTTCAAGAGTTTCGAACTAGTTTAAACGTTCGCTCTTTACACGTTCAAACTACAGGGGAATATTAGCGGATATATACTCATATATTATATATATAGTATAATTAGAAAATTTGATGCCACAAATGATTTTTGTAATATTTTATTTGTTTTTTTGGTTTTAGGTAAATCATTTTGATTTATAATCAATTGTGATGTATTGGTGCGTTGGTTGTGAATTTGTTAGTGCTTAGAAAAAAACTAGAAAAAGGTGAAAGTTTGAAACACAATTAAAGGCATAATTCATAATGTTTATTTTTTTTGTTATATGGAGAACTCTAATCGATTTTTTGGGTTTCTATTCTGTGTTTTTATAATTATTTTAAATTTTTTTAAATATGATAATTTGTCGAAATTATTATATGGGTTTATTTATAATACTATAACGAACCTATGTGATATCCATCGAAGTCAAGTCAATTCGTTGCCACAATATCCGAGTTTTTCTGGTTAAATTAAACGTCATTTTAAACATGTTATTTTTCGTACCGTAAGCTATACGCTATACAAGTGCCATTATCATACCAAATTCACGTCGGTTTGCCACCTCAATGCGTGTTTTACCAACAACCGTGATCGACAACTGTCGGGTTTTACCAACGCTCGAGTTTTAACGACTGATGCTACCCCATTGGTCGACCTCAATTTTTATAGCCCTTTTGTTTTATATTTGGTATTAGTTCCAGTACAATAACGCACATAACCGAAACATACCAAATTCGTGTTGACTTACTGCCTCGACACTTGGGCTTAACCACAACCTAGCTCTACCAATTCACCCGGTAGCAATGCGCCGGAATAAAATACTATTTTATATATTCAAGATTTAGTTAAATTATTCGATTTAGTTTCCTAATTAGAGTTGGTACAGGGTTATGTTTCTTCTGAAAAAGTTAAAATACAAAGAGATACAAAATGAGAAGTGTAAAAAAGATTTATAACCAGACAAAAAAACCCCTCAAAAAACTTCGAAAAAAAGTAATAAAAAAATCAGAACTTAAAATATAATTAAAAAACGGAAAAAATTTAAAAACTAAATTGTTTCCCCTGTCATTTCGTTAAAAACACGACGAAAAGACACAATGCCGAAAATAAACAAAAAACACAATGATAAATAAACAAAGAGACTATAGATCTCAAATATAACACAACGACAAACAAAATATAACACAACGTTAAGTAATATAACACAATATCAAGAAATAAAGGTACAATGTCAAGGAAAAAAGACACAATCAATGACGAAAATATACACAAATCACAATGATAAACAAAAATACACTATTATTTTATCCCCTCAACATTGTGACTTTTTTAGAATGAGGAAGACGATGAACATATTTTTGTGTTTTAACTTTTTCGTTTTTTATTAAACTTTAAATTATTATTATTTTATTGATTAATTTTGAATTTTTAGGGTTTTTGTGTGACTATAAATCATTCTCATATGTTTAATTTTTGTCCCTCTTTGTATAATAACTTGACCTATGTTTTTCTCCTATATAATGGGTTTATTTTATCAATAATATTGACGAATTAATTGGATACCATAAACACTTTCATTTGTGCTGTCGGCATTTCAATAGTGTCAATGACTAAGATTTATGATTAGGGTTGGAAAAAAATTGTCTTTGTACCATGAAAGTGTTTATGGTATCCAATTGATTCGTCAGTATTATTGATCCAATAAGCCAATTATATAGGAGAAGAAACATGGGCGGACCTATAACTTTTCTCGACAGTGCAATTTTTATATTGGTTTTTGTATTTCGCCATCCCTGAAAAAATATAATATTACCCATGTTTGTTAAAAACCCAACCAAATTAAAACTTCAAACCAATTAAAGTTCAACCAAAGATTAAAACCCAATTCAATTAAAACCCAAAATGACCCATTAACCATATTTGTTTATGTTCGTTTTAAAGTATAAAGTTTAAATTATTTTTATTACCGTATTTCATACCATATAGACGAAGCAAAAAAGAGAAACACGATAATACATAAAATTAAACACATGGGGTGCAGATTTCTCCTATTCCATTTTTGAAAGCTTGAAATTGAGCCTTTACAACCTCTTTTATTAATTTATCAAACGTTTCTCTATCGACCACACATATTAAAGCATTCAAATACTCATAACATATTCGATGGCGCAAATCCGTCTTGGCAAGTTTTATTTTAAAAAACATCTTTTCACACCCCGACTAGGGGGCTGGACGTGACGATTGAATACCAACCAATACACAACAGAAATAGGGTAACTAATTTATATTAAGACACTAGGTCAATGTTACAATGAAATGTCAAGTAAAACTACAAGCTATAAGTTCAACTACCATCTAATTAGAAGATATGCTCTACAATCCATCATGGTTTCTTTGGGTTAAACTCTACGGTTTGATGTAAGTCTTCTAAAGAGGGTCTTCTATCCCCAAACAAGCTTATATCTAATTCCCTATATATTCCACATCTTGAAAAGAGGTACCTGAACACATGCTTAAAATAATTGGGTCAACTAAAAAGTTGGTGAGTTCATGAGTTTAATTTATGAAAACATATGTATATAAATGATCTAAATAGTATGGTGCACATTAAGCAAGTTCAAAATCAAACCTGTGTCCACGACCTGTGAACATCTAAAATAAATACCCCTTACCCATACCCCTTATTGTTATGGGTCAAATTACACTTATGTCTGCCCAACATAAGTTACAAATGGCGCGGATATATGTCACAAGATATACAATTTATCATTCAGCGGGTGGTCGTCCGATGATGTAGGCCTACTATGTGCGGGAGTCTCCCAGATAGTACTACCCATATATCCCGTGGCTCCTTTCAGAGTTAATGATTGTGCTACAAAGTCGGTGATTGTTTAAGGCAGCTAAATCGGTCTTGATTAATAATGCACCAATAAGTTTAAAAACATATAGAAGCATGTATCCACCCAAAAATTTAAGAAAAAGGGTAGTGCATGAACTCACCTTGGCCTACTATTTGGGAAACGGCTCCATGTCATAGATATTCCTAAATTCATATAACATGTCACTAAACGTAATATGCATCATATTATATGTGCTTGTGACCTAAGTAGGTTAAGGTTATGTTTTTATTTAAGTTATGAAAGGTTATGGTTGCATATAGCAATATGTGAAGGAACAAATGTTCTTAATTATTAGGATGTTCGAGTTTTGTCTTATGAGAGTATAATTAAGGTTCATGCTAGATTGATATATATCTAAATATATAGTTCACATATATTGATTAATAATAATAAAAATAATAATAACAACAATAACAATAATGATGATGATAATATTTTGTGTCTTAGATTCGATTACTAAGTTTGGTTTAATAATGGTCAACCGTTTGGTTTTACTAAACATATTCGTAAGCTTTTACATATTTATACTTATTCGCACTTAAACAGTTAGGCATTCTCATATATTAAATAATATGATTTCGGGTTAGATTAGTCCTTAGAATATAACTTCAAGATATTGGCAAAATAAACTAGCTTCTTAGTTATGAGGTTAAGCTCAAAGTTCACGAAAGTATAAAGTTTTTGGTATTTAATAATATAAATTACCTTAGTATATAAATAGTAAAAATACTTAGTTTGGATTTATGTATTTTATAGAAAATGTATGTGGTTTGAAAATATTCGTTTGTGGTTGCCGGCTTGGTATTTAATATGTATTTTATAGAAAATGTATGTGGTCCCTAAATCACAAGATTCAGATGTTTGTGTTGGTGGTCCAGTGGCTGCTCAGAAAGGTATTTGGGCTAAATTAATTATTAGTATAATTAAAACGCTCTTAAAACACTTATGTTGTTATTTTAAACTTATTACATTTGTGTGATTCAGTTGATTCAGATTTTGGTGTTGGTGGTCCAGTGGCTGCTTAGAAAGGTATTTGGGCTAAATTAATTATTAGTATAATTAAAACGCTCTTAAAACACTTATGTTGTTATTTTAAACTTATTACATTTGTGTGATGCAGTTGATTCAGATGTTGGTGTTGGTGGTCTAGTGGCTGTTCAGAAAGGTATATCATATATGTACCAGCTTATTTATAATCACAGTTGAACATATTACGTCTTTGGCTATCGTAAAAAATGATGCAGGTGATGCAGGTCAAGAAAACAATGTCTCATGCGCAGATATTGATGAAGTTGTTAATACAGTGCTTGCGACATTAAAAGAGGATATTTAATTATAAATAAAAACCAAAAGGGGTTGAAGGTATTTAATTATAGTTATAATTATTTTCAGTCAAATTTAATGTGAGTTGTTTTATGTTTAACAGTTGACACCGGATTGTCAACAAGTGATAGCCCAGATGCACTGAACTCTCCATATCTTCTGAGAGAGGTTGACGTATCCTCTGGTGTCACGGAAGATGAAGAAATAATTTCAGAGTATATATTTTTTTGTCTTGGAGACATTTGGGAGGAGGTCTACAAGTCCACTCACATAGAATCGTTCAAGGTGGTCAGTGAAAGCTTCTGTCCTGGCATTTATATAGCCGCCAATGAAATGGATGCACTCAGCTATATAATGAACTATGAAGAAAAGAAAAAATCTGCAGCATCACCGTTCAGATTCTTTGCTTCAAGCAATGTGCTGGTACAAATTAATCTATTTTGTTTGCACTATTAGAATACGTACAATAAACGCTTTAATCATCTGCATTTTAAATATTATACAGACAAGTGACCATTATTCTGAGTCAAGGGGTTTCACAGACAAAGAAAGACTGGATGTGTTTTCAGACAATATCGAAAGAGAAATGGCAAGGAGTGGAATTCTATCACTCAAGGAGGTTGCTATAGTGCTCGTGCCAATAATACAACGCGATCATTTCTTTGTGGTTACCTTCAATCTTCAAACAGGAGTAATAGAATTACTTGACAACAGTGCAAATCAAGAAATACCAGCTAATGCAAAGTTTAAAAGCTTAGAAGACAAATCAAAAGCAATTAGAGAGAATTTTGAAGAAAGATATGGAAAGACTCCTGATATACTGGTAAACATATATACCTTTACCCAAAAAACATACATACTTGTTATAAAAATTGTCAAAATACTTAAATTGCTTTCTATTTTGTGTAGAGAAACGTTTTTTGCATGTATCTTAAAACAATCAAACACCCCATTACTCAGCAAATCCAAGTAGCAACAATCAATAGATTGAAGATGAGATGGAGAACAAAAAGTAATGGAATAGATTGTGGTATTTTTGCTATGAGACACATGAAGAAATATGATGGGAAGAGACCATGGGGGTGTAATCTCCAAAAGGAAGGCCCTGAACAACAAAGACAACTAAAAGGTTTGAGGTTAAAGTATTTGTGCAAAATCCTCCTCTCGGATACAAACCAACACAGAAATACTCTTATCAAGAATGCACTGCTATTCCATGAAAATGACGACACTCGTTTAACCGGAGAAGAGTTGATTGCTGAACTTAAGATAAGGCAACAAGAAATTTGAATGATTTCAAAACTGACTGCTATGTACTTTAAGATACTTGTTATGGAGATCTCTAGTCTTCTGTTAACAGTTTTTAATGCACCTTAAGATAATAGTTACATGTTGAATCAATGTTTTAACACAAACATAAAAATTTTATTATTACCAAAACACACCATCACAAACATACAAATTTTATTACTACTAATCTCTGGGTGGCACACATAAAAACACACCGTGAAACACCATCACATGCTAATATCTGAGTGACATAAGAAACTTCAACTTCAATTCCTTTGAGCAATTCAGTTCAAGAATGCCTTGCCCAAAAGTTTTAACTCGTCAAGCTCTCACCGTCCTACATCAACCATAAACAAAACAGCAAGATCTCGGAGAGTACTAGCGGGCATTCGAGTAAGAACTTTTGCAATGACATCCCTGGCATCCAAGCTGTTGCTAGTGTTTACAAATTCTTCAGTAAGAGTTTCCCGACATGCTTTATCTATCTCGATTTGAGCCTCAATGTGCCTTCTAAGGGCAACCTTGTAGGATCTGGATGATGATGATGATGACGAGCAATCCATTATTAACTAAAAAAAATAATTTAAAATTATGTAGGTATATGAGTTTCACAAATGTGGTGTAGGTATATATAACCAAAAGACTCACAGACAAAACAAAAGGGTGTCCCAAGCTTGGGAAACGCAACCAGACGAATAGTAACTCTGTAATAAAAAAACAAAAGGGTGTCCCACGCTTGGGAAACGCAACCGGACGAATAGTAACTCTGTAATAAAAAAACAAAAGGGTGTCCCACGCTTGGGAAACGCACAAACTTGTCTCATGTGTTTTTGTTTAATCTAGAGATTACTTGCATTTATATCACCTGTCAGAATTAATTGATCACAATTATACTCACCTGTCAAAAATGCCGGGAAAAATATTATGGTAATGATAGCCTACATTAAAGTTAAGCTATATCTTACTAGATCTTACTATATCAAACTTAACTACATTAAGTTTGGTTATTCAATCACACTAACAGTTTTAGAATGATAATAAAAATGAATTCTTCTGAGAAAACCGTGAAGGCCATAGTGAAAAAAACGATGGATTTTCAGAAAGAGAAATACGACTCTTTGTTGAAGAAAGTCGAAAAGATTAGGGCTACACTCGCTTGGGAAAAAACAAACACCTTCCAATCCTGTAACCTCATGTTGTGGGAAGACGACATTGAGTTTCGAGCAATGGTTGCTGATTATCAGCAACAACAATCTGAATGCTACGACTCAGTGTGTGAGACCCTGGTTGACACCATAACTACAGTGTCAACCAACATGAGTTTTAAGGAGATGGGGGCGGAGACTGTGGACAAGGCGGAGTGATGGTAATGCTAGCTTCTCTCTTTTTGGTTTTTTTGTGATGCATTGTAATTAATGGTACTTTTTGTAAGGCATCTTTGATGAATGGTAAATATATGGATTATCTTAAAACGCTTTATGTATTGTAATTAATGGTACTTTTTGTGATGCATCTTTTGATGAATGGTAAATATGGATTAATGGTTCTCATATTTCTTTGTTAAAAATGCGTGTAATCAATTAGTTTAAAATATGTTATACATTTGTTCAAAAGAGTCTATTACGCTTGCAACACGCTACTGTACAAAGACATATATAAATATCCTAAAACGCTGGTAACACGCATTTGTACAACAACTCCTTTATAAACCTTCCTATATATATATATACTTATATATCTAGTTTTGTTTTCAATAAAAACTCCTTTTTCACCATGGACGAAACCTCATCGCGGACCACAACATCCAGTAACAATCAATCTCAGGTTTATTGTTTTTGTGGTCAAGAAGCCATTCTAAGAACATCAAGGACCACCAAAATTCCAAGTCGGAGGTTCTACAATTGTGCATCTCAGGTTAGTGAAATTGCAAATAAAGTTGGAATTCATCTACAATTGTTGACCCTAAACTCTATATTTTTTAACATATGGAAAAAAATGTGATTTCTTTACATGATCTGATTGTGTTTCGTCCACAAGATCTGATGTGTGCACAAGATGTACAGACATAATTCCTATTTTGATAAGGGTAAATAAGTCATTAGAGGATTAAATTGCAAGGAGTGTAGCTTTACTGATTGAATCAGAAAAAAAAAGTGAAGATATTATATTTTATTTGCTTCTTGTTGTTTTTAGGGCTTTTATTTAGTTTTGTAATTAAAAGCTAAGAAACTTTATTATGATTTTAGACCAGCTATTATGATGTATTTTTATGTTTCTGAATGGATTTAAAGGCCTTTTAATGAGTAGTTTAGTTTGAGTGTTTTCAAAATCACAGTGTATTTATTTCATTGAAAAGAGGTTATTATAAAAAATTAATAAAAATATGTTCCCTCCAGAGTTTCGAACCCGCGGTATTTGCAATCTATGTTTAATCACCAGCGCCTCAACCGTTTGAGCTACACCCTGAGAACGTAATAGAACCTCTTATATATTTATATAACGAAATTTAGAAGTTTAAAATTTTCATTTTTACCCGCCAATAAATCGAGTTATCTTCTAGAAGACTCCCAAATCAATTAGTTTTATTGAACCAAATAAAATCTCACCAAACCCTAATAAATGATCTGCTAGTGTATTTATTGAACTCTCATCAATATAAATCCTACCAAACAGCTTCATTAATCTCAGGTGAGTACCAAATATTTTTGCTTTTAATTAGTCGGTTACATTTATTGGCGTTAATTAGTGTGTGTGTGTGTATATATATATATGTGTATATATATATCGTTGATGACACAGTTATCAAAAAATTTCTTGGAAGATGGATAAGTCTTGGATGTCAGTAGGCGACAGGTGCAGTAAAGCATATAAAGATGGTGTTAATGCATTTCTACATTCTGCAGTTCGTAATTGCAAGGAGACATCACCACCAATTTCTATTTCATGTCCATGTGTTCGGTGTGTGAATGTAGGTCCCCCCCCAGGGCGTCGCTGATCGATACGAGATCCGCACGAGGTCTAGGAGTGCGGAATCCTCCTAGACTCGTTTATTGGTGTAAAGATGAAGAACACAAACACGTACACGAACAAATACAAGAACGGGATAATCAAATCTGCAGATTCTTTATAATAATAATTAAACAAACACGTTACATACCGTAACATAAACAGAAACACGTCCGACCCGAGGTGAGCTCTACCTCGGGTCGTCCCTAACGACACTCTCTCTCTGTTTGTTCTCTCTCGACACTCAAACTGTAACACACAACTCTCTGAATTACTGGATTCTTAAAAATAAACAAGACACACGCATATATATATAAACTTCAGTAGGCGTCAGTAGGCGAAGTTGTTCATAACTTCGCCTATGGCGAAGTTGTGATAACTTCGCCTAAGGTGAAGTTGTCCTAACTTCGCCATAGGCGAAGTTGTTCTAACTTCGCCTAAGGCGAAGTTGTTCTAACTTCACCTATGGCGTCTCCGCTGGTCTGAATTGCATAGCGACGGTCACAAAATGCACCAACAGTCTCCCCTTTGACCGTTGCTCTCAATTCTAACAAACACGAAAGATCATCTGTTACAAAACATGCACCAACAGACTCCCTCTTAACTGATGATCTTCTGTTTGCTCTTCAACCAGCCGTGTCTGAAACTGTCTTGTAGCTTCACAAATCTACCAATCACCCAGCGTCTTCCATATCAGATCTTCTCTTCAGTGTAAGCTTCTCCGACTATAACGATTGAGGTCTTTGAAATGCATGCATCCTCGTGCCAATAGATCATCTCAACCAATCACGTGAGTCCATCTGACTTCACCAACACGTGAAGTTGGGCTTCCTCCACAACTTCACCAACTTGTCGGCATACGATAAGGTTTAATCTTCAACTACTCAACATCAAGTGATCAATTTCATCACAAAACCACCTTGACAGAATCTAACACATGACCATTAATTAATCCGAAGCATCTTCAATCACCAGGGATAACGATCAAGAACATAAACACTTTAGTTCCCGATTAAATCCAACTTGTTCCAGAATTTTCACTCTAATAAATAAGCATCACGTTTCAGGATCCAATTCTCGAACGCCTTGAAAATAACATAAATAATATGCTCTGACCGCAATCCAGTAATGACAAAAACCTTCAGTTCAATTTGACTTTCTTCAGTTGGTCAACCTCGAACAACAACAATTTCATTGCCCACAAACACCCAAATATGTGTCAATATCCAGTTTCAATCAATATCCCATTCACAAACTCAACTCCATATCCAGAGTTGACACGTATTTGTTCACACGTAAGACCCAGAGATAACAAGTTTCACTCGTTGACGGAACAACATCTTCGGTCTCACAATAATCGTGTACACCGGGCCATACAGACGAAAACACCAAAATACTCTTTTTTTTTTTTTTTTTTTTTTTTGTTTTTTGTTAACTTCGCCTAAAGTTAACTTCGCCTAAAAGTCAACTTCGCCTAAAAGTCAACTTCGCCCCTCAATAACTTCGCCTGGCCATAACTTCGCTTGGCTGCTAACTTCGCCTGTCCATAACTTCGCCAGACCTTATATCTTCGCTGAAACCCTACGAACAATGACGGCAACTTCGCCTGATGAACAATAACTTCGCCTACGGCGCTGTTCGGCCAGAAACGCACAGAAACGTGCCAGAAACACCAAAACGCAGATCTCGAACCATAGCATAAGAGCCTAAGGCTCTGATACCAATTGTAGGTTCCCTGGACGGATCACACGAGATATCTCGGTCTACTCTGTTGCGGAATCCCTGCGTAGATCGTTACGAGCGTAGAAAGCAAATCAAACAAACACACACGAATAAACCGAAACACGTTATATATTAATAACTGAACTCACGTGATATGAATCACTGATACAGACTCTCGTCCTCACGTTACAATGAACTCAAACCAGCTTAGATCAACTCGATGAACAACCTCAACACTAAGCCGTAACCTAGTATAAATACACGAAACTTCGCCTGATATGTTCAGGCGAAGTTGTCCATAACTTCGCTTGTTCAACAAGTTCGCCTAGGCGAACTTGTTAACAACTTCGCTTAAACAAAAACATAAATAACATTACAGACTCGATTACAGACACTAGACTATGAACTACTGACATTTATGCACCAACAGACTCCCCCTTGGCAGTAGCTTCATATCTTGATCTTTAAGCACTTGTCTCGTAATCTTCAATCTTGTCTCTTCACGCATGCACTCCTTCTCTAACACAAACTGACACAACTCTTTGATACTTCCTCGCTTCGTCCTTCCGAGCAGGAATATAAAAGATTTTCTTCTCATTAAGCAACTTCAGATCAGCTTGCGATAAGTTTACCAAATGTATCGGATCGTAAACTCTTAGGAGCTCTTGTTCATCCTCGTCTTCCATCACCGCCTCTGCTGTCTCACAATCCACATACCACCACTTTAGGTCTTTAAGCACATCCTTGGGCATTAGCTTCATCGGTACTTCTTTAAGGCACCGGATCGGTTTATACTTCATGACCATCCAAGGTTTTCCATCAGCTCTCAAACCTCTATCCTTGTCTTCAACAAGTTTTCCCTTCTGCGGTTTCAACAGCTCAAACTTCTTTTCTTTTATACTCTCTCTCCATACAATTTTCTCAATGACTCTAGCCATATTATCGTCATTTCGATTGATTAACCCCAATCTGGCTAAGTCTTTCACTTCACATTCCGGCAGTGTATTCAACGACCTTAACATTCTTTTAAAGTACTGAATGCCGTCATACAGTTTAATCACAAAGAGCTTCAACTGCTCATCATAGATCCAGCAAATAATCCCTTTCTTCGCTTCGGCATAGCCTTTAATATTGTAACTCTTCTTAAACATTGTAGGGACCGCTGGTTTCTTCGTTTTGACGAACCACTGAGCATAGCCTTCCTTCTACCTAGGCTGCTCTTCCCATTCAGTCTCATCATTTTCCATCTCATTACCCATATCGGCTTTCTCAATATCTGGGATCTCGTGTTCAACATTTTCTTCTACTATTTCACCTTCTTCAACATCTTCTTCAATCACAATCTGAGCTCCAATCTTCTCAATCTCCTCAATAGGCAGCACATCGTCATCAAACATCACATCATCATCTAGCATATCATCATCTAATTCTTTCAAAGCATCAATCACATCATCTTCATCATCAACCATCACCACCTCATCACCACCAACTGCACCTACAGACTCCCCCTGAGCTGTGGAAGTCCCAAGAGCTTGAGTAGTTCTTGGCAACTCACCACCTGCATCTTTCGATGCATTGGGATCATCGTCTCTATCATTTCTCTTCCTTGTCCTTAACTCGTCGCCTCTACAGCCTGTCTCCCCCTGAGATGCCAAGAACTCCTTCATAACATCTATAATTCGCCCATGTTCAACCAGGAGGGACGACTGTAGTTGATTCTCTGCTACAAGGCGCTGAATAGCCTGGGTCTGGATAAAGTTTATCCTCGATTGCTCTGCCACGACCCGTTCAAGTGAAGCTATTCTCTCCGAGTCTGAGAGGGTTGCATCGAAATCAAACCTCATGTTAGATGTGTCTTGAGTATACTCAGCAGGGATCTCAAATGTAACCGGGACATCAGAAGCAGTTGTGGACGTAACCGCAGGTGGTATCGTGACCGACAACCCTGCAGTTGCAACGACTGTCGACTCTACAAATTGTGCCACCACCTCTAAAGGAGTAAGCGTTGGAGGTGGTAAAGACACAATCTCAGGAGTCGTTAGCTGGATAGTAGTGATTGATGGGATGCCGACAGCTGATGTAGCCACCACGGGAACTTCCGCGGCGCTTAAACCTCTGACCTGGACAGATGTAGGAACAATCGACATACCTGACAGTGCTGGCGGAGCAAAACGTAAAACTCTTGAAGTCTCTCCAGCTCCCATACCTGCACCTGTCCTTTCACGTCTTGATCGTCTAATCAGCTTGTGAATATCCTCTTCTTCTTCTTCTGACTCAGTATCATCAACTGTCCTCTTTCTCTTCCCAATCGTCCTTTCTCGTCTCACCAACATCCTTCTCGCCTCATCCATAACATCATCAAGATCTGAGTCAGCCACCGTCATAGCTGCTCTAGTAACATTCACTTCCCGAACCTGTGCAGCAGAGACCTGCACCTCTTCTTGCGGATCAAACCGGTCCATGTCGAAGAATCCTTGGCCGCCAAATGCAGCATCAAGGTCTACATCCTCCTCAGCCGACACAACAGGCACAGCAGCTACATCTCGAGGTGCTCCTACCTGTCGTGGTTGAGGGTCTCTGAACTCATCCCCACGAGCTGGCACATACCCCGGGTTTATTAAGTACCCAAAGAGTGGAGTATGCTTTGGACGCAGTTCAGGCTTGCTCCTCGCACTGGATGTACGGCATTGAGCGAAGATACGTTTGCTCACATTCTCCACGTATCGTATTAGACGTCGTTGAGGCAAATTTGGAGCCACATGGTTCAAGATCATCTGGATGAATCTTGGATACATTATGAACCGCTCACGAGCCATCGCCCTCCTCTGTCTGTCGATCTCATAAAAGACCATCTGACTAAAGCTATAACGTTTGTTATAAGTCAGAGCAGTCATTGCTGACTGCATGGTCGCACCCATTCCGTCAGTACCCGCCTTCCTCCCAGACATACACACAATCATGACGTGCATGAGGAAGCGCCACTGATCGAGCAGGAACCCCTTCCGTCTCTGGGTATCGCCCAAGGGACCAGAATATCCCATTCGTAGGAATGCTCCATCACGAAACGGAGCCACAAAGTCAGTTGGGTCGTCCCGAGTCTCCTCTCCAAAACGTAACTCCACCCGTATTTGTTCAGACGAGAACTGAACTTCTTGGTTGTTGACGGTTGCTCGCATAACCGGGGGCTCAACACGGCAATCGTATTCCACCGTCTGCCAGAAATCCTCGATATTGGGTAAGGATATCGGCAGAGTCGTCGTGATTGCGTGGAATATCCTCGAGCGAATGAGGAATGTGATGATCTCATGGTAGTCTTCAACTCCGCTCGCTTCTGGGTCTAAGGTAATGAACATATTGTGACCCGGAAAAAATTGCCTCTGGTTATCTCCGTCATCGCCTCCAGCACCTCCAGCACTTGCTACTGCAGCCATATCTGCAACAAACGAACCAAGTTAGATACACGTTAAGGTTTAACACAAGTTCGCTTATTACCATGAGCGAAGTTATGATAACTTCTGTATAGGCGAAGTTAACGTTGGGGCGAAGTTGGGCACAACTTCGCTTCAACGTTAAGTTCGTCTAATGACTAATCAGAAAAAGGTCCAGGCGAAGTTAATGTTGGGGCGAACTTGGGCACAACTTCGCTTCAACGTTAAGTTCGCCTTACCACAACATCGCCTCAGGCGAAGTTAATGACAACATCGCCTCAGGCGAAGATAAGCATCAGGCGAAGTTACGGATAACTTCGCCGAAACCCTAAGTTCGCCTGAATATGAATCGGCGACAGATAGATTGATTCAAACTCGAAAATCTGAGGTTTTCTGGGTATTTTGACGATTTAGGACTCTTAAACTCAAGCTTTTAAGGATATGTTGACGATCAGTTTGGTTATTAACACGTAACAACAAGATTTGAAAGTCCGATTTGAAGGTCCGACGGTTCGAGGTTCATAATCGGGTCGAAACGACCACTGATTATCATTGAAGAACAATGATTATACAATGTAATGGCATCACGAACCTTGAAACGTAACGGAAACTGGGAAAAAGAACAAGTAATCGGAATAACGACAAGTTCGCCGGATAACCAAACGATAAGTTCGCCGAGAAATATTCAATAAGTTCGCTGAGATTAGAAATTATGAACACTGTTGACCTTAAGAATTCTTTATATAGGGGCGGAGTTAAACAGGCGAAGTTACGGTTAACTTCGCCTAGGCGAAGTTATTCACAAGTTCGCCTGTTTAACAACATCGCCTATATTTACAAGATCAACCCTTATAATTCGAAAATTTTGCAATTAAGTTCTAAAACTTCCCTTTAAGAATTTAAATGACACGATCAAGTCCAAGTAACCAGATACAAAATTATAAAACTACCTAAGTACAAGAAACTTTTAAAAAATAAAGTATAAGGGATCAAATTTCAGTCTCGATAGGGACTACTACGTTTTAGAAAAGATCCGAACAGGAATCATACTAATTACGTGATTGTCACATAGATCCGTGTTTAGCTGTATTATGACATAAAGAAACAAGTTGTAAGCAGGTAAATAACTTAAGATGGTTTTCATCGTTTATGTGATACGAGTTAAGTTCAATTAAGCTCAAAAATTAAGTGGGCAACAACTCAGAGATTATGATGCCTCCTATCTATTCTCAAAGCATATTTGGCTTTCCCCAAGTCACCCCGAATTGACCTCGACCCTTAGTGTCTGATTAAGTTTGTAATTACTCTTCATCTCCTTCCCGTTCTCTTTCTTACTCCATGATTAAGAAGTCTTGATATGTTGAACTCTAGAATGTTTCAATAACTCATAAGTTTTTTTTTTTTTTTATGATAAACATTTACATAGACTTCAGAGTAGTAACCAACTGCAAGTCCCGAATCTGGATCACTGCAGTTTCTTGAAACGCTATCTTCACAGGAATCAGAACACTTACGGGCTCGTGTATGACTGAGTAATCGCTTTTCTGCCTATCATTCGGAAAGATATATATGAAGACATGCAAAACTCGTAAGGAGTTTCCACGTAAAATCAAGTAGTTTTAGTTTGTATCACATCTACTTTTACGCACCATAAAAAGTTACCATGACATACAATGACTGTCCTAAAGCCTTTTAAGCCTAATAACTTCACTAGTTAAGCACACAGAATCAGTATATCTATCATTTTCCAAGGTTGGATCAATTTTCTGTTAAACATAGCTAACGAACTTCTTACGAAGTAGTAGACTTGAAAAATAATTTCATTTCCCTTAAAAAAAAATTTTAACATTAATCGCCCCGACCAAAACAAAGTCTTCAGGTAAACGGCTATCCCGAAGATCCAATGGATCAGCTGGACCGACCACATACTAGTATGTGTCCTTCTAACTAATTAATATGATCGACTAATTTTAAGCGAAAGAATGAAAACTCATCATAAACCGCCCCGGTCACTTTCAGTCATCTGGTTAATGGCTATCCTCAAAATCTACAAGTAGAAAATGAGGACCAAAACATATCCGAAGACAAGTCCTTCAAACTGAGGTAACCGACATATTTTAAGCGATAGTGACGTTTTTTTTTTTTTAAATATAACATGAAAAGCATGGTTACTCGGGATTGATCATCCCATTCAGCTCGATAAGGTTTTGAAATCTTGTTTTGTCAAACGCTTTAGTATAAAGATCAGCGAAATTATCAAGCGTATCCACCTTTTCAAGCACAATCAGTTTCTTCTCAGCACAATCCCGTATAAAATGATGACGTATGTCAATATGTTTAGTTTTACTGTGCTTCACGGGATTGTTAGTTACTGAGATAGCAGCTGTGTTATCAATGCAAATAGGTGTAAGTAAGAAATTCAGACCATAGTCGCGCAACTATAGTTGAATCCAAAGAACCTGGGAGCAGCAGTTGGATGCTGCCATGTATTCTGCTTCACAGGTTGAAATTGCGACCGAAGTCTGTTTCTTGCATTGCCACGACACCAATCTGCCACCAAGAAACTGACATCCTCCAGTTGTTGACTTCCGACTCTGATTGCACCCTCCATAATCAGAATCTGTGTAAGCGACTAGCTCCAAGTCTCCTCCTCTCGGGTACCACAACCCCAGCTTCGGTTTGCCCTTGAGATACCGCAAGATCCTCTTCACACCCTTCATGTGAGATTCCTTTGGGTTTGCCTGAAAACGAGCACAAAGACAAACAGCAAACATTATATCAGGCCTAGAAGCAGTTAAGTACATTAAAGAACCTATAATGGCCCGATACTGAGTTGGGTCCACATCTGCATCACCGTCTGACTCAGCACCCAATTTGTGATTGACGCAGATTGGAGTGTCGAATGGAGTGCTGTCCTCCATCTTGAAGTGTTTGAGCACATCATGGACATACTTGGTCTGATGAATGAACATCCCATCCTTCTTCTGATCAACCTGCAATCCTAAAAAGAAAGTTAGTTCACCCATAGCACTCATTTCAAACCTCTTTTTCATGACGGCCTCAAAATCTTGACACATGGAGACTCTTGATGCAGCAAAGATGATCTCATCCACGTAGACTTGCACTAGCAGGAAGTCGCTTCCATCTCTCTTGAAGAACAACGTGCTATCTATCTTCCCTCTTTCAAACCCATTTTCAAACAAGTAATCTGATAAAGTTGAATACCAGGCACGAGGTGCCTGATGTAGTCCATACAATGCCTTGCTTAACTTGTACACGTGATCAGGAAAGTCTGGGTCAGGAAAACCCGGAGGTTGCTCAACATACACTACCTCATCAACTTTCCCATTCAGAAACGCACTCTTCACATCCAACTGAAATACCTTCATCTTCTTATAAGCAGCGAACGCCAAAAACAATCTAATGGCTTCCAACCTTGCGACAGGAGCGAACACTTCATTATAATCAATCCCCTCTTGTTGATTAAAACCTTTAACGACTAGCTTCGCCTTGTTTCTTATGATAATCCCTTTCTCATATCTCTTGCACTTAAACACCCATTTTGTGCCTATCGCATGCACATGCTTCGGTTTTTCAACCAAAGTCCAAACTTCCATTTTCTTGAATTGAGCCAACTCTTCTTGCATAGCTTCGACCCACGAGCTGTCCTTGAGAGCCATTTGATAATTCTTCGGTTCAATCTGGCTGATAAAGCAGGTGTACAAGCATTCGTTGATTATCCCTGTCTCTTTGATGCTTGTGTAAACACAGGTGTGCTCATTCAAGCTACGTCTTGTTTGTACACCGGAGGACACATCACCAATCACATTCTCCAAAGGGTGATCTTTATGAATTCTCGTGGTCGGAACAGAACCGACATGCAAATTGTCTTCCAAGTTAGAAGAGAGCTCGTCAATGGTTGTTTCATGCTGAGAGTGAAATGGATTGAAAAATTCTTCTTCAGTCGAGGTAGTAGGGGTATCGACAGCATTTGATGAGGAAGGTTGACATTTATCGATCAGCTGTCTTTGCAATAGGTTTTCTTCCTCATCAAGGATCATCTTCGTAGCAACGTTCTCTTCTTCTTCAGCAATATCCAAATACGGTATGTTAAAAGACTTAAAAAGTTTAACATAGTCGAAAAACTTAGCAGGTCCGTTGCTTGGTTTTGGCGGTTGGTAACTTGTGATATCGGTGTTACACACCACCTCAACCTTGCTGGTCGATGTATTGAAGACACGTCTGTTTGGAGTCCCAACAACATAATCGACTAAGATTCCTTCATCGGCTACTTCACCAAATTTAGAATTTGTCTTCAAAATCGAACAAGGGGACCCGAATGGTTCAAGACCACTCAAGTTGGGCTTTCTCCCATGCATAAGCTCATAACACGTTTTACCAAGTCTTTTAACAGTTAAGACTCTATTCAGAACATAACAGGCTGTAGCAACAGCTTCAGCCCAAAACACCACAAGAAGCTTCGAATCAGCCAGCATAGTTCTAGCTCCTCAATTAATGTTCTATTCTTCCTTTCAGACACTCCATTCTGTTGCGGTGTATACGGAGCGCTGTATTGGTGTTCAATCCCTCTCTGAAGGCAGAAGATCTCCATCTCAAAATTCTTGAACTCCGTTCCATTGTCACTCCTGATGAACTTAACCCTTTTATCCATAACGTTCTCAACTTTGGTAATCAAATTCTTCACCATCTGAGCCGTTTCGTCTTTTGATTTCAGGAAATGCACCCACGAATATCGTGAGTAGTCATCAGTGATCACCAAGCAATAAGAAGTTCCTCCTAGACTTTTTGCATTCACGGGACCGAAGAGATCCATGTGAAGCAACTCCAGAGTACTGGCAATTGAATTAACTTTCTTGGTGAGATGGGATTTCTTGTGCTGCTTTCCTTTCTTGCACGCTATACATTTATCTTCAAAATTGAAATTCTTCAAGGGAACGCCCAGCACAAGTCCATTCCTGACAATGTGGTTCATCTTCCGAAGATGAATGTGCCCCATTCTCCTATGCCACAATTCGGACTCTGATTCACTCGCTTTTGTCATAAGGCATGATTCTGCCGTGGCCATTTCAGTTGATCTCATATCCATAATATATGTATTTCTTTCACGTGGAGCCTTCATCACAATCCACTCCTCTGGTATCTGAAAACCAGGTTTCAACACAATCGCCTCATTCTTTGTAAAATGAACGGTGTACTCCTTATCACAGATCTGTGACACACTCAGCAGATTGTGCTTCAATTCTTCTACAAAGTTAACCTTCTCCAAAGTCATCTTTCCATTTGACACCGTTCCCATTCCTGTAATCTTGCCACCACTTTCACCGGCAAAGCTCACTCTCCCTCCTTGAACAGGTTTCAAACCGTGTTACAAGTATTTGTTACCCGTCATGTGCCGGGAACAGCCGCTATCTACAACCCAAAGATTGTTGGCAGCCCTGTTCAACTGTTCCTGCACAATAAAGCAAAAGATTAGAATTTAGGGACCCAAGACCAATTGGTCTTGGATCTATACATCCCAAACTTTGGCTTTCCAAAGTTAGTATCTCGAAAATTCCTGTAAGTCCTATTAGGAAACCTCCTTGAAGATTGATTGTGAGGCCTACCAAACCTTTGTGAATTGAAAGAATTATAACTTGTGGTTTGGTTATTAGCAGTGTAAAACTGAGATTTGTTTCTATGAAAACCTGAATTAGTCACATTTTTGAATTTTAAGTTGTTTTCATTTTTAGCAGCATGATAATTACTATTAGGTTTATTCTCAGCTTTAGTAGGCCTTACACCTCTGAATCGCTGCTTCAGAGGGCAATTTGCAACAAGATGTCCTAATTGATTACATCTAAAACAACACCTATGCTCAACTTTTTTATCAACCGGTGTTTTAGATGTCGAGGCTTTAATACCGCCCGTTCGTCTCACATATGGTGGGACGTACGGGTTTAGTGGAGTACTCTTTTTATTCGTCTTATCTTTCTCTCCACCATTGGGTAATATCACCTCCTCTTTTGCCTTACCAGACATGGATGACTTATCCGAATCTGATGAGACTGGACTTGGATCAGAAATTTTAACACTTGAAATAGGCGAACTTGTTTCGCCTCCACTAACATTTGGTTCTTTACAAGTTACTTTAACTGGTACTGTCTGAGCAACCTCAAAATCAACAGATTTCTGAACACTAGGGTTAAAAGTGTTATTGTGATTATAAGGTGGTGGAACTTCATGATAACCGATTCCTCCTCTCTTAGCAGAGGAACCTTGATCACTAACAAGGTGATCAAGAAGAGCAGAAGAATTTCTGAACTGCTTTAGTTTTCTATTCAGTTCCACCACTTTTACCTGGTGATCAGCAATCTGTTTTTCTCTATCAGCAATTAGTTTGGTTTTTTCTTCCAAAACTTCATAACTTAAATCAATCACTTCAATTTTTTCAGCAAGTTTTGTTTTTAAACTTTTAACATCTTTTTCACAAGCTTTTATTTTGACTTTATAGCTATTTTCTCTTGCTTTTGTAAAATGATGATCTTCTTTTAAGGTTTTAAATTCAGCATCCAACCTAACATACTGATCGGTTATAGTTGCTAATTGCTCAGACAAGTTTTCACATTTAGAGCATGTAAGTTTAGAACATACCTCGGAGAGCTGGTCATTAACGTCTGCCATAAGAGCTTTTTCCTCTCCGGTAACCTTCTCACTTTCTTCAGTTTCTACCTTTGCCAAATTTGCCTGCTCAAAAGTTTCTTTAGAAAGCAGGTTCCAGTTGTATTCACCATCTTCTCTGGACATCATGGCACTATAATCTTTTCTACCCTCACTTTGCTGTGGAGACCTACCCTGACTTCGTTCCACACGCTCATTCCTGCATTCTTTTGCAAAGTGACCGTTTTGCTGACAATTGTAGCATCTCACCTTCGTCTTGTCAAACCCTGGCTTTCCACCGACAAACTTTCTTCCGGTCTTCCTCATAAACCGCTTCACTCTTTTTACGATCATGGCCATCTGCCATTGCAGATCCATTTCCTCCAGATCATCAGCATCAATCTGGTCATAATCTTCATCCAACATAGCTGGAGCAACAACCTTCCCTTGAATGTAGTTCTCATAGGAAGCAATAAAAGAAGCATAGAGACCAAACTGCTCTTCAGCAGACTTGACACTCATAGGCATCTTGGAGTAGTTGTTGCTGGGAATACTTGGAGAGCAACTACTCTTGCTTACCTGGGGTTGAGAACCACTCGATCCAGCTGCTACATAGCAAACATCCCCATTTGTGTTAACTGACACATGCCCCTCATGTGATGAGTTGGGGCCCGACTCTCCCTTTGTGTAGTAGGCAGCAGATTCAGTCTTCGATCCTGAGCTAGTGTTGACTTTAGCTCCATACATACCTGGATCTTGAACCTGATCCATAGGTGTCTCTTTTCTGACCATGTTAAGCTCAAAGGTTCTAAGCTTGTTGACTGCCGTTTCAAGATCATATGTGGGAAAGTCCTTGTCTTCCCTCATCAGCACAGTGTACATCTCTCATTTTGGTGGGAGAGCATCTAGAAGCTTCTCAACTATTTCTTCTTCTCGGTAGGAAATTGAATAGTTGCTCAATTCAGTCATAAGATGGTAATATCGAGTGATAATATCATCTAAGGATTCATTCTTCAAATACTTGAAGACTGAGAACTGGGTTTTGAGCAATTTTATCTTTGAAGCACGGATTCCTACATTCCCTTCAAATCTGTTCTCAAGAGCTTCCCAAAGCTCTCTTGCTGACGTATACTTTCTGAACGTATGAAGGATCTCTTGAGGAAGAGCCATAGTAATAGCAGCATTAGCCTTGCTCTCGGCCTCATACATCTTTTTCTCTTCTTCTTCCATTTTACTATACTTTTTAATTTGATCACGACCTTCATAATCCATAACTGGTGGAATATAACCATCCTGGATGCATACCCACATCTTCGCATCCTGGTATTTGACGTATTGTATGAACCGATCCTTCCATGCAACGAAATCGGTTCCCTTCAGCAATCTTGGGGCCTTGGTAGCTGACCCTGCTTCAACTTCCATCTTCACTAACTCAGAGATGTTGATCAATGACATCTTTCCCGAAAAGTAGGAAACCTGAAAAATTAATTTTTTTTTTTTATATTAAAGTACTGTAGGCGAAGTTACGGATAACTTCGCTTGAAGTAGGCGAAGTTGTAGAGAACTTCGCTGAAGAACTTCGCTGATAACACTGCTGATTAACTTCGCTGATTCTTAACTTCGCTTGAGGTAAGCGAACTTAAGAGGTAGGAGAAGTTATAGAGAACTTCTCTTGAGTTAGGCGAACTTGAGAAGGTAGGCGAAGTTGTGGATAACTTCACTTAACCTTATATCTTCACCGAAACCCTACGCATAGTGACGGCAACTTCGCCTGATGAACACGGAAGATTTGCAGATCTGTAAATCGGATTTTAACGAGGTTTTTGACGGTGTAAAGGCTTGAACACGATGGTAGGAGGTAAGAATGATCAAAAACACAGAAAACACGTCCCGCGAATAGTCGAAACGGGACGATTTCTACACCCGCGTGAACATCCCGAACCACACAATCGAGCAAATGCTCTGATACCAATTAGAGGTTCCCTGGACGTATCACACGAGATATCTCGGTCTACTCAGTTGCGGAATCCCTGCGTAGATCGTTACGAGCGTAGAAAGCAAATCAAACAAACACACACGAATAAACCGAAACACGTTATATATTAATAACTGAACTCACGTGATATGAATCACTGATACAGACTCTCGTCCTCACGTTACAATGAACTCAAACCAGCTTAGATCAACTCGATGAACAACCTCAACACTAAGCCGTAACCTAGTATAAATACACGACAACTTCGCCTGATATGTTCAGGCGAAGTTGTCCATAACTTCGCTTGTTCAACAAGTTCGCCTAGGCGAACTTGTTAACAACTTCGCTTAAACAAAAACATAAATAACATTACAGACTCGATTACAGACACTAGACTATGAACTACTGACATTTATGCACCAACAGACTCCCCCTTGGCAGTAGCTTCATATCTTGATCTTTAAGCACTTGTCTTGTAATCTTCAATCTTGTCTCTTCACGCATGCACTCCTTCTCTAACACAAACTGACACAACTCTTTGATACTTCCTCGCTTCGTCCTTCCAAGCAGGAATATAAAAGATTTTCTTCTCATTAAGCAACTTCAGATCAGCTTGCGATAAGTTTACCAAATGCATCGGATCGTAAACTCTTAGGAGCTCTTGTTCATCCTCGTCTTCCATCACCGCCTCTGCTGTCTCACAATCCACATACCACCACTTTAGGTCTTTAAGCACATCCTTGGGCATTAGCTTCATCGGTACTTCTTTAAGGCACCGGATCGGTTTATACTTCATGACCATCCAAGGTTTTCCATCAGCTCTCAAACCTCTATCCTTGTCTTCAACAAGTTTTCCCTTCTGCGGTTTCAACAGCTCAAACTTCTTTTCTTTTATACTCTCTCTCCATACAATTTTCTCAATGACTCTAGCCATATTATCGTCATTTCGATTGATTAACCCCAATCTGGCTAAGTCTTTCACTTCACATTCCGGCAGTGTATTCAACGACCTTAACATTCTTTTAAAGTACTGAACGCCGTCATACCGTTTAATCACAAAGAGCTTCAACTGCTCATCATAGATCCAGCAAATAATCCCTTTCTTCGCTAGGGCATTGCCTTTAATATTGTAACTCTTCTTAAACATTGTAGGGACCGCTGGTTTCTTCGTTTTGACGAACCACTGAGCATAGCCTTCCTTTCACCTAGGCTGCTCTTCCCATTCAGTCTCATCATTTTCCATCTCATTACCCATATCGGCTTTCTCAATATTTGGGATCTCGTGTTCAACATTTTCTTCTACTATTTCACCTTCTTCAACATCTTCTTCAATCACAATCTGAGCTCCAATCTTCTCAATCTCCTCAATAGGCAGCACATCGTCATCAAACATCACATCATCATCTAGCATATCATCATCTAATTCTTTCAAAGCATCAATCACATCATCTTCATCGTCAACCATCACCACCTCATCACCACCAACTGCACCTGCAGACTCCCCCTGAGCTGTGGAAGTCCCAAGAGCTTGAGTAGTTCTTGGCAACTCACCACCTGCATCTTTCGATGCATTGGGATCATCGTCTCTATCATTTCTCTTCCTTGTCCTTAACTCGTCGCCTCTACAGCCTGTCTCCCCCTGAGATGCCAAGAACTCCTTCATAGCATCTATAATTCGCCCATGTTCAACCAGGAGGGACGACTGTAGTTGATTCTCTGCTACAAGGCGCTGAATAGCCTGGGTCTGGATAAAGTTTATCCTCGATTGCTCTGCCACGACCCGTTCAAGTTAACTTCGCCTATTTGACACATATTTGTTTTTTTCTCTCGTTAACTTCGCCTAAAGTTAACTTCGCCTAAAAGTCAACTTCGCCTAAAAGTCAACTTCGCCCCTCAATAACTTCGCCTGGCCATAACTTCACTTGGCTGCTAACTTCGCCTGTCCATAACTTCGCCAGACCTTATATCTTCGCTGAAACCCTACGAACAATGACGGCAACTTTGCCTGATGAACAATAACTTCGCCTGTGGCGCTGTTCGGCCAGAAACGCACAGAAACGTGCCGGAAACACCAAAACGCAGATCTCGAACCATAGCATAAGAGCCTAAGGCTCTGATACCACATGTAGGTCCCCCCCCGGAGCGTCGCTGATCGATATGAGATCCGCACGAGCTCTAGGAGTGCGGAATCCTCCTAGACTCGTTTATTGGTGTAAAGATGAAGAACACAAACACGTACACGAAAAAATACACGAACAAATACAAGAACGGGATAATCAAATCTGCAGATTCTTTATAATAATAATTAAACAAACACGTTACATACCGTAACATAAACAGAAACACGTCCGACCCGAGGTGAGCTCTACCTCGGGTCATCCCTAACGACACTCTCTCTCTGTTTGTTCTCTCTCGACACTCAAACTGTAACACACAACTCTCTGAATTACTGGATTCTTAAAACTAAACAAGACACACGCATATATATATATAAACTTCAGTAGGCGTCAGTAGGCGAAGTTGTTCATAACTTCGCCTATGGCGAAGTTGTGATAACTTCGCCTAAGGTGAAGTTGTCCTAACTTCGCCATAGGCGAAGTTGTTCTAACTTCGCGTAAGGCGAAGTTGTTCTAACTTCACCTATGGCGTCTCCGCTGGTCTGAATTGCATAGCGACGGTCACAAAATGCACCAACAGTGAACCACGTGTCTCTTAGTGTAGACGATGTAGAACATGACTTGTGCAGGTTTGGAATTGATAAGAGTTATACTACTTGGATAAAACATGGAGAAACCGACACCAACATTCCAACTAATGTTAATAATACTGGGTTTGCCTACACCTGCATTCCAACTAATTATGATAATAATACTGGGTTTGTTGACACCAACATTCCAACAGATGCATGTGAAACTGTAGAAATGGTAAATGCTACAAAAGACAATTTCAAAGGCGACAAGAAGTATCAACAGTTTCTACAACTACTTGTTGACGCTGAGAAGCCCCTATATAAAGGATGTCTTGACTTCACCAAGTTGTCTGCATTAGTACAACTACTCAACTTGAAGAGCAAGCACGGGGTATCTCATAAGTTAGTTGATGAACTTCTGAAATTGTTGAAAAATATGCTACCTGCAGATAACGAAATGGTAATTAATATGTATGAGGGCAAAAGGATGATGAAGGCAATGGGCTCAGGATACGAAAAGATACATGTGTGTATCAACGACTGCATTATTTACTATAAGGATTACAAGGATTTGGAAGCATGTCCAGATTGTAACAAGTTAAGGTGGAAGGTGGATGAGAAGACTAATAAAACTTACATAAACACGCCCGCTAAGGTACTGTGGTACTTTCCCATTATTCCACGATTCAAGCGCCTCTTTCAATCAAAGACCACAACAGAGAATTTAACATGGCACGCCACGAGTACCAATAAACCCGGTGTTTTACACAACCCATCAGATTCAACAGCATGGAAAGCCATATATGACAGGTACTCCGATACCATCGGAAGCGATCCAAGAAATCTTTATCTAGGGATTTGCACTGATGGGGTCGACGTAAATAGAGGCAACAGAAACCACAGTGTCTGGCCTGTTTTAGCAGTCATTTACAACCTTCCACCTTGGATGTGTATGAAAAGAAAATTCATCATGATTATTAATATCCGGAGTGCCAGGAAACAATATTGATGTGTTTTTACAGCCTTTAATTGACGATCTAGCATCTTTATTTGAGGTCGGGGAGCCAACATATGATGCATATAAACAAGAAATGTTTACACTAAATGCAGTTGTGTTATGGATGATTAATGATTACCCTGCTCTTGGTACACTATGTGGTTGCCCTTATAGTGGATTCAAAGGTTGTGTGGTGTGTCGGGGCGACACTCAGTGTGTTCGACTTTATCACACAAAGAAGCAGAGTTATGCTGCCCACAGAAGTTATTTATCACATGACCACCCTTTCAGAAAACAAACAAAGACGTTCAACGGAAAAGATGAGATTAGAACCGCTAAAGAGCCTATGACATGGGAAGAGATATACGACGAGGTTAAAAACATTAACAATGAATGGGGAAAGGGATCTGAATCCCTAAGTGGGAGTAAGAGGAAAAGGGATAACACAACGCCGCATCAATATTGGAAAAAGTTCAACATATGGTACCAACGGCTCAGCTATTGGAAGTATTTACCTGTCCAACATTGTATTGATTTGATGCATGTTGAAAAGAATGTGGCAGAAAGTATTGTCGGGACGTTGCTGAACATTCCCGGTAGAACAAAAGACGGATTGGCAGTTAGAAAGGATTTAGTTTTAAGGGATTAAAAAGGAGTTGCAACCGAAAGCAAAAGGCAACAATACAGAATTGCCTGCAGCATGCTTCACATTATCAGCGCAAGAAAAAGACATGTTTCTTGAAACACTGTATAAACTGAAGGCTCCACTAGGGTATTGTTCAAACTTCTCTAGTTTGGTGAATCTTAAAGAAAGGAAGCTACAAGGCCTTAAATCACATGATTATCACATGCTTATGCAACAGTTTCTGCCCCTTGCAATACAGTCCATCATGCCAGAACCAATGAGAAATGCTATAATCAGGCTTTGTTTTTTTTTTCAAGTCAATTTGGACCAAAGAAATCATTGTAGAATAGCTTGATAAGATGCAGGAAGAGCAAATAGTTATACTGTGCCTGCTGGAGAAGTACTTTCCGCCATCATTTTTTGATGTCATGGTTCACTTAACCGTGCACCTTGTAAGAGAGATAAAATTATGTGGGCCACAATGCTTTCGTTGGATTTATCCCTTTGAAAGGTGTATGAAGGTTATCAAAGGGCATGTGAGAAACAAAACTTATCCAGAAGGGTGCATTGCTGAGGAGAACATTGCGGAAGAAACAATCGAGTTTCTAAGCGAATACCAAAAAAACATCAAGAGTACTGTTGGTATTCCACATGATAAGCATGATGATAATGGGGAGACAATTCCTGTCACAGGCGTTAAATCAGTTGAAGTTTCTCCTGATCTTTTCAACAGAGCACGTTTCTATATGCTGCAGAATACGCCTGAAATAGCGCCGTATATCGAGTAAGTATTACTAACATATATACTCTAAATTATATTTATATATAGATATATATATAAAAATATATATATATATAGGGTGCAGAAACTGTATATAGAAAACTTAAACGCTCAGCAAACGCACCCATATATTAAATCAGAATATACTGTACTTTAAGGCACTAGGGTACAGTAACTGCACCCATATATATATATATATATATATATATATATATATATATATATATATATATATATTAATTCATAATATATTATACTCCAACTTGCAGACAACACAAGACCTCTTTGAAAAACCAAATTCCTGGTAAATGACAAGCATTGCTGGAGAAGGAGCATACTTTAAAGTTTGGTGACTGGTTACGCGACAAGGTAGATCAATTTATTAAGTCTTCTATAATTTTTAAAATTCTTTTATAGTTTCTGCAATGTAGGTGAAGAATCTAATCCTTGTAATGAAATTCAGGTTGAAAGAGAGCTAGCGGGCTCCCCAGGTTCTGTATCGGAAACCGTAAAGTGGATTGCACACGGAGCACACCGCAAAGTTTACAAATACGACTTGTACGACATCAACGGTTTTGAATTTCGTACAAAATCTCATGATGGTAGAGTTTACCAGAACAGCGGGGTTGGTGTAGAGGCGGATGACATGCACATCAAAAAAGACGTGGTGATGTATGGACAAAACTTTTATTTTGGGGTTTTGCAAGAGATATGGGTCCTAGATTATCATACTAAAAGAATTCCGGTCTTCATGTGCCAATGGGTTGACCGTAAACATGTCAAACCTGATATTCTTGGTTACACGTCGGTCGACCTAAACAAATTTGGCCACAAGGATGATCCGTTCATATTGGCCTCGCAAGCACACCAGGTGTTTTATGTTCAAGATCAGCTGGATAGAAAAAAGCATGTTGTCCTCATGACTCCACCCAAGAAATATAGGCATTCGTATGACGAGGTCAATGAGGAATTTAGTACGGTAACATTCCCTCATGAGGGTAATACATTGCCACTTGTACAACCAAATCAACTGCTTCGTAATGAGTCCCCGGATGATTACTGGAGGCCCGGGAAAAAGCCTACAACTATTCGTAATGGAGATTGACACCGATGTCGGGGTTGTCGACCCAGCAGTTGTGTTCGTTCGGCTAGTTAGATGTAAATAACGTTTAAATATAGTTGTGGTACATGATATCACCATTCTTTACTTTGTACTTATTAATTCAAACTAAAGAAATATTGGTTGTTTTTAATACTATTACTACTTATACGTACAGGCCGGTTGTTGAATTCATTTCATCTTCTGGCTATTTTGGTCAATTGGTGTCAAGTTCAAACATACATCATGTTACATCGATAAAAGTCACAATTGACTTGTAGTGTACCATAGTAAGATTAATAAAGTCATTACACTCATAACTAACTCGTGCGATATGAAAGTTACATTAATACAAAGAAAGCCCAAAAATGCATCATGTTGTCTAGGGTGTTCGGTGACAGTCATCATTTCTCGTCTGATGGTTTTGTTTCTTGCACTACCTCTCTTTGGTTATGTTTCAACATACTTTTCAACAGCTGGTTTCCTGCAAAACATTATCAACTCATTTTATAAAAAAAGACCATTATGCCCTTCTTTTCACTAACCTGCATACCAAAATTGTACCCTCCAGACTTTGAAGAAGCCTTTGAACAAATAAAATTCAGTTTTAAAAAACCGCTTCCAAACTCAATGCCATCACCGGTAACCTTAGATTTAAGATTTGGTGATGGCATTGAGTTTTGGAAAGGATTTTTATCAAAATCTAAGATCTTTGGGAAGTTTAAGATCTGTGGAAACCTTAGATTTTTTCTGCTTGGCCAAGTTTGGAATTCACATAATATATATAGAAGTGTAATAAATTTCAGTCACCAGTTTTATTGCAGTCATTAAAGTCTCTGTTGTTATATAGTTGGTTGTTGAGTGTATAACACACTATAACTGCATACTACCTGTCAAAATGGTTTCCACACGCTTTGGAAACGCACAGAAGCAATTATTTTTGGAAATTAATTACATTTATACCTACTACCTGTCCAAAATCTTGGAAATATATTTATGTAATGATAGCCTACATTCAAATTAATTAAAATAAAAAAAACTAGTAAATCACACGCTTTGTACGCTTTTAATACATGTCAAAAATCTTGGAAATATATTTATGTAATAATAGCCTACATTCAAGTTAATTAAAATAAAAAAACTAGTATATCTTACTAGATACGCTACAAATCAACTGAACTACAATAAATTACTGTCTCAACTACCAAAAATTAAATTTCAGGTCTATTTTGTTATTCAATCACACTAACATCTATTTTAAAGTTAATAATAATAACATTTAATAACATTTACAATAATAACATTCACATAATATAAGTGATTAGGTATTAAAAAAAACCAGTCATTAAATTTCAGCCACCAGTTATATATATCACGCTTTGGAAACGCTCCACGCTTTACAGTTAATAATAACATTTACAATAATAACATTCACATAATATAAGTGATTATGTTTTAAAAAAAATTAATATGATTAATCAATTCACATAACATATTAATACCAAAATATAAAAATTACAATAATAACATTTACATTAATATAGAAAACCAAAAATTACATAAAACTATAACTAGCTCCTAGCATCCGACTCCGTATCAGAATCTACATCGACATCCATCGTAGACCTCCCTGTAGATTCCGTATCCGAATCTACATCCGGATTCTCCTCTGGAGTATGAGAGGGCATGATCCTCTCGTACATGCCATCGGAGGTGTAGGTGGAGTCCCTAAGCCTATGGAGGCGAAGGTTCACCTGAGAATGGAATGCCCCATAAATGGACACCGCCTTGAAGTGCTCCAAGTCGTTCAACTCGATGTACGCCACCTCGATTCCCGGCACTACCATTTCAGTGCAGAAATAATCAACAGTCGTTACCCAAGCCACCTAACCATTCGGTTAAGTTGTTGGTACGTGAATGTTTGAGGGTTGACATAGTCAATATACATCACCCTTTGATTCCTCCAGACAGCGCCAAAAAAAAGTGGAATCATATCGTGAAAAATGTGGGGTCGTAGTAGATGGTGGCTTGAGCACCCGGTGCACGTTCGAGCCAAGCTGCAGCCATTATCGGAAATTATAATAGGAAGAAAGGTGGATTGTGATTGTGATAGTGGATTCTGATTTTGGATTGTGATTGTTATTGTGGATTGTGATTGTGATTGTGACTGGTATTTAAACACCATCGGAAACCGCCGGTGCATCTCCCTGACAATTTGAATTTGGCGGCACAAGAAACTGTAAAGGCAATGATGAAGTCGCCAGTCGTCAAATCAACGCGTGGCTATTAATTACGTTTTTGACACGCTTAAACATATTTTAGTGTGACCATTTATCAATTATAGCCACACATAATAAGTGTATATGTGACAATAAAAAACTTAGAAAAAATAAAACTAACATACTCTTTGGTCACACAATCTCTTATAAGTGGCCATAATTACATTTGGACACACTTAAAAATATTTAAGTGTGACCATTTCTCACTTATAGCCACACATAATAAGTGTATCTGTGACAATAAAAAACTTATAAAAAATAAAACTAAGATACTCTTTGGTCACACAACCTCGTATAAGTGGTCATTAATTACATTTGGACACACTTAAAAATATTTAAGTGTGACAACTTATCACTTATAGCCACACATAGTAAGTGTATCCGTGACAATAAAAAACTTAGGAAAAATAAAAGTAAACTACTCTTTGATCACACAACCTTCTATAAGTGGTCATTAATTACATTAGGACACACTTAAAAATATTTAAGTGTGACAATTTATCACCTATAGCCACACATAATAAGTGTATCCGTGACAATAAAAAACTTAGGAAAAATAAAAGTAAACTACTCTTTGGTCACACAACCTCGTATAAGTGGCCATATATTTTAAACGTTTTAGCCACATTACTAATAAATACAATGGTTGTTCGTCATATTTCGCCACTTTATTAAAAATGTGGCTAGAAAATGTGACATTAGGTCACACAACGTAATATAAGTGGCTATATCTTTTACCTTTTAGACACATCTCTTATCAATAGAGTAGCCGTTTGTCACATTTGGCCACACTATTAAAACATGTGGCTAGTTAAATGTCACAGTTTGTGGCTAATGCATGTGTTATTGGTCACATGTATCAAAGATCAAACAAACTATGACTGTAGGTCACATTTCGCCACACGTTTTTATAATATGGCTATTTTTTGTCACAGTTTTTTTCAAAGGTGTGGCGAAAAGTACCTGAGTAGGTATAGAATTGTCACATGAAGAATAATATGTGTGACCAAAACATTCTGGAAGGTTTTTAAACATGGTCAAAGACCTTTTTGCCACACATTTAAGCCGAAGTGTGGCAAATCGCCCAGACCACATGTATGGCCTAAAGTCGATATTCACGTAGTGATTTTGTAAATGGTAATGATTAGAGTTTTATGTTCAAATTAGTTTAATTTTAACTTTGGTGTTTGATAATCCTTGAACATATAGTGACCCAATAGGATTCCAAGAATGCTCGTGTGCCTGTAAAGTCACAATTATGTTCGCGACCATAATTGCTACTTTACCTCACAGAGCATCCTAGTATTCTCCCATTGTAGTCATATTTTGTATGCTTTTATTTTTGGATTTGTATTTTTCTTGTCAACCAGACTTGTTATGTCATGGAACTATTTATGTGTACAACAAGTTATAAAAGTGATCATCCTAGGTATACACATACTCTTATCAACTAACGTTTGTAACTTATCCGTAAAAGTCCTAGAAATCATGGCTTAGGAATCTAAGGTTTTCTTAAGGAACAAAGGAAGGTCAAAACCTAATCAATGTCGATATCTTAATAATTTGGGTCCCTAAGGTGTTGTCAGTTAAAGCCTAGGAATCACTAAGGAAACCTAATTCGCTAAAACCACTGGCTCTGATACCAATCTGTCACACCCCGACTAGGTGGCTGGACGTGACGACTGAATACCAACCAAAACACAACAGAAATAGGGTAACGAATTTATATTAAGACACTACTTCAATGTTACAATCAAATTTCAGGTACAACTACAAGCTATAAGTTCAACTACCATCTAATTAGTAGATATGTTCTACAATCCATCATGGTTTCTTTGGGTTAATCTCTACGGTTTGATGTAAGTCTTCTATCTCCAAACAAGCTCATATCTAATTCTCTATATATTACACATCTTGAAAAGAGGTACCTGAACACATGCTTAAAATAATTGGGTCAACTAAAAAGTTGGTGAGTTCATGAGTTTAATTTATGAAAACATATGTATATAAATGATCTAAATAGTATGGTGCACATTAAGCAAGTTCACAATCAAACCTGTGTCCACAACCCATGAACATCTAAATAAATACCCCTTACCCATACCCCTTATTGTTATGGGTCAAATTACACTTATGTCTGCCCAACATAAGTTACAAATGGCGCGGATATATGTCACAAGATATACAATTTATCATTCAGCTGGTGGTCGTCCCATGATGTAGGCCCACTGTGTGCGGGGGTCTCCCAGATAGTACTACCCATTTATCCCGTGGCTCCTTACGGAGTTAATGATTATGCTACAAAGTCGGGGATTGTTTAAGGCAGCTAAATAGGTCTTGATTAATAATGCACCAATAAGTTTAAAAACATATAGAAGCATGTATCCACCAAAAAATTTAAGAAAACGGGTAGTGCATGAACTCACCTTGGCCTATGCATATGTGTGAAGATAAAAACACTAAAGAATCTAGTATGCTATTCGGGAAATGGTTCTAAGTCATAGATATTCCTAAATTCATATAACATGTCACTAAACGTAATATGCATCATATTATATGTGCTTGTGGCCTAAGTAGGTTAAGGTTATATTTTTATTTAAGTTATGAAAGGTTATGGTTGCTTATAGCAATATGTGAAGGAACAAAATGTTCTTAATTATTAGGATGTTAGAGTTTTGTCTTATGAGAGTATAACTAAGGTTCATGCTAGATTGATATATATATCTAAATATATAGTTCACATATATTAATTAATAATAATAAAAAAAATAATAACAACAATAACAATAATGATGATGATAATATTTTGTGTTTTAGATTCCATTACTAAGTTTGGTTTAATAATGGTCAACCGTTTGGTTTTACTAAACATGTTCGTAAGCTTTTACATATTTATACTTATTCGCACTTAAATGGTTAGGCATTCTCATATATTAAATAATATGATTTCGGGTTAGATTAGTCCTTAGAATGTAACTTCAAGATATTGGCAAAACAAACTAGCTTCTTAGTTATGAGGTTAAGCTCAAAGTTCAGGAAAGTATAAAGTTTTTGGTATTTAATAATATAAATTACCTTAGTATATAAATAGTAAAATTACATAGTTTGGATTTATGTATTTTATAGAAAATGTATGTGGTTTGAAAATATACGTTTGTGGTTGCCAGCTTCGGTAGATATCGTGTTTATAAAGCGTAATTGTTTAATTAGGATACAATTTGTCATTTTAAAACTGAGGAAAACATTTTATGATACTTGTAAGTTTAATTTAATGGAAATACCATGTTTGTGTGTTGGTGCATAATGTCAGTAGTTCAGTATCTAGTGTTTTGTATGTGTCTGTAATCGTGTTAGATTGTTTGTTTTGGTTTTAGATATTGTGTCACACAAGTTCGCCTAGGATGTAGGCGAACTTGTAGACAAGCGAAGTTTTGACAACTTCGCCTAGTCTGTTAGGCAAAGTTGTCGAGGTTATATAAACCTCAACTTCGGCTTGTTTTAAAAAAAAAGAAAAAAGGGTTTTTTGAAGAACGTGTAGGTGATAATTGAGATCACGTGTTGAAGTGTTGCAATACAACGTGTTTATTAGTATTGTAACGTGTGTTCGTGTACCGTCTCAACGTATTATATATCTTACGCTCGTATCGTAGTACGTGGGGATTCCGCACCCTCGTGTTACGAGATACTCCTGTGTAGATCCGGCTGGGAACCTACAATTGGTATCAGAGCGTTTGCTCGTGATTGTGTGGTTCAGGATTATCACATGGGTGTTAAGATCATTCTGTTCGACTATTCGCGGAACGAGTTTACGTTGAAATACCTAGTTTTTGTGTCTTACCCATCTCCCATCATCAAATATAACCCATTACACCTTCGCATACCTCGCAATACGTTCAATTAAAACCTGAAAAAACCTTGTGTTCATCAGGCGAAGTTGCCGTCACTGTTCGTAGGGTTTAAGCGAACTTATAAGGTTTAAGCGAAGTTATAGAGAAGGCGAAGTCGACAGGCGAAGTTGATTATAAGCGAAGTTAAGTTGTCAGGCTAACTTATCCTTAAGCGAAGTTATAATAACTTCGCTACCTGAGAACTGTTTACAAAAATAAAAAAAAATAAAAAAAAATTTGTATTTCGGGTCGTGTTTCTTTCAACTATGACTTCAATAAACATTGCAGAACTGGTAAAAATGGAGGTTGAAGCCGGTTCAGCAACCAAAGCTCCAAAAATTCTTAAGGGTACCGATTTCATTGCATGGAAAGATCGGTTTGAATAGTATGTGAAATATCAAGATGCTAAGATGTGGGTTTGCATTCAAGACAGATACATTCCACCAACATCCTTGTTTGAAGGTCATGATCAAATTAAGAAGTACAGTAAGATGGAAGAGGAGGAAAAAAAAATGTATGAGGCAGAGAGTAAAGCTCATGCAGCAATAACCATGGCTCTTCCATAAGAGATTCTTCATACCTTCAAGAAGTACAAAACTGCAAGAGAGCTATGGGAAGCACTAGAAAATAGATATGAAGGTAATGTGGGGATACGTGCTTCTAAGACAAAGCTATTAAAAACCCAATTCTCTGTATTCAAGTATTTGAAAAATGAATCACTTGACGATATCATCACAAGATATTATCACTTGATGACCGAACTTAGTAATTACTCCATTGAATACAAGGAAGATGAGATAGTAGAGAAACTCCTTGATGCTCTTCTACCGAAATCGGAAATGTACACGGTTTTGATGAGAGAGGATAAAGACTTTGTCAATATTGATTTGGAAACTGCAGTCAATAAGTTACGAAATTTTGAACTTAACATGGTTCGGAAGGAGACACCAACTGATCAGGTTCAGGATCCGGGAATGTATGGTGCGAAAGTCACTACAAGTTCAAGTTCAAAATCAGAATCCTCTGCCTACTACTCAAAGGGAGAATCAAACTTAACTCGGGATGGTCATGTGATTCTCAATATGGATGGCGATGTATGTTTCGTAGCTGAAGGTAGTAATACTTCAAAACCTCAAGCCACAACTGGAAATTTCTCGTCAAATGTTCCGAGCTACAACTACTCACAGATGCCCATAAGTGTTAAATCAGCTGAACAGCAGTTTGCTCTCTATGCATCCTTCATTGCATCTTATGAGAACTACATCAAAGGTAAAATAGTCGACCCTGCAACTTTGGATGAGGACTATGATCAGATCGATGCTGATGATTTGGAAGAGATGGACCTGCAGTGGAAGATGGCTATGATAGTAAGAAGGGTAAAGAGATTCATGAAGAAAACGGGTAGAAAGTTTGTTGGAGAAAGACCAGGGTTTGATAAATCAAAGGTTCAATGTTACAACTGTCAACAGAATGGTCACTTTGCTAAGGAATGTACAAATGAGAGAGTCGAACGAAGTCAGAACAGGCCTGCACAACAGAATGGGGAAGGTAGTGAGAATAGAGCTATGGTATCTAGACAGAATGGTGGATACAACTGGAATTACAAGTTGAGGAAGTGTTCGAACAGGCTAATTTGGTAAACATCAAAACTGGAGGAAGTGAGAGGGAGACGAGAGAAATTCAAGCATATATGGCAGAAGTGAACGATCAGCTCTCTGAGGTAAGTTCTGAACTTCATTGTATACAATGTGAAAATCTGTCTGAACAATTGAAAACAGTAACTGATCAGTTTGTTAGTTTGGACGCACAATTTAAAACGTTAAAAGAAGATCATCACTACACTAAAATTAGAGAAAACAGTTACTCAGTAAAAATAAAAGCTAGTGAAAAGGATATCAGAAGTCTTAAAGCCAGTCTAGCTGATAAAATACAAGTAATTGATCTTAGTTATGAAGTGTTAGAAGAAAAAACCAAACTAATTGCTGAAAAAGATAAACAGATAGCTGATTACCAGGTAAAAGTGGTGGAACTAAACAGAAAAATTGAACAATTTAGAAATTCTTCAGCAACGCTTGATCACATCATAAGTGTTCAACGTTCCCAATTAACAAAGGGGGAATTGGTTTTTCTGAATTTCCACCACCGTATAACAATAACTATACTTATAATCCTAGTAATCAGAAATCTGCTGATGTTGAGATTAGTCAGACTGTTCCAGTCAAAATTTCGACTAATGAACCTGAAGCTAATAAGAGCGAAACAAGTAAGTCAATTTCTAAGGTTGAGATTTCTGTTCCTAGCTCTGTCTCATCTAATTCGGACAAGTCATCCGAATCGGGTGAGATAAAAGAAGAGGTGGTGTTACTAAAACATGGGGAGGAATATAAGCCTGATGAAAAGAATTCTTCCCTAAACCCGTTCGTCCCACCATATGTAAGACAAACGGGTAGTAATGCAACCTCGAGCTCTGCAACAACTGTTGAGACGAAAGTTGAACACAGAAGTTGTTTCAGATGTAATCAAGTAGGATACCTTATTGCTGATTGTCCTCTAAACCAGAGAAAAGTTAGAGGTATGAGGCCTCCGAAAACTGAGAATAAAACGAATATTAATTATAATATTGGTAAGAATGTGAACACACCAAATTTCAGACATTGGACTAATCCAAGATTTCAAAGAAATCGGTCTCATTTTTCCCCAGTTAACTACCAAACCAACAATTATAATTCAGTTAATTCACTAAGGTTTGGATGGCCTCATAGTCAATCCTCGAGAAGGTTTCCTTTCACAACTTGCAGAAATCATCCTCTAACTGACTTTGGGCAACCAAAGTACTGGATGCCGGTCAACAGATTTAACCGACCCAAGACCAGTAGGTCTTGGGTCCCCAGATTTTAATCTTTTTCGTTAATTGTGCAGGAACAGTCAAACAGAGCTGTAAACAATCTGTGGGTTGTTGACAGTGGTTGTTCCCGGCACATGACTGGTAACAAGAATTTGTTACGTGACTGGAAATCTGTTCAAGGAGGAAGGGTTAGTTTCGCTGGAGAGAGTGGAGGTAGAAACACTGGTATTGGAACTGTGACAAATGGAAGAATGAAGTTAGAGAAAGTGAATTTTGTGGAAGAGTTGAAGCATAACTTGTTGAGTGTATCTCAGATTTGTGACAAAGAATACACGGTGCATTTTACTAGAAACGAGGCAATCGTCCTTTATCCTGGTTTCAAGATACCAGAGGCATGGGTGGTAATGAGAGCTCCAAGAGAAAAGAACACGTATGTAATGGATATGAGGTCAACTGAGATGACAACAGAAGAATCATGTCTTCTGTCAAAGGAAACTGAGTCAGAGTTATGGCATCGAAGAATGGGACATATACATCTTCGCAAGATGAATTACATTGTCAAGAATGGGCTGGTGATTGGTGTTCCCTTAAAGAATTTTAACTTTGAAGATCAATGCTTGTCATGCAAGAAGGGAAAGCAACACATAAAACCTCATCACTCCAAGAAGGTTAACTCAATTGTCAGTACCCTAGACCTACTTCACATGGATCTCTTTGGTCCCGTGAATGTAAAGAGTCTAGGTGGAACGTCATACTGCTTGGTTGTAACCGATGACTACTCTCGATACTCTTGGGTATACTTTCTGAAGGCAAAAGATGAGACAGTTCAGTTGGTAATTAACTTGATTACTAAGGTTGAGAATATTGTTGGGCGAAAGGTTAAGTACATCAGGAGTGATAATGGTACAGAGTTCAAGAATTACCAGATGGAGATGTTCTGCTTACAGAAAGGGATAGACCATCAGTACAGCGCCCCGTATACTCCGCAACAAAATGGGGTAGCTGAGAGGAAGAATTGAACGCTAATCGAAGGAGCCAATGCTGGCATATGCTAAACTTCCCATGGTCTTCTGGGCTGAAGCTGTTGCCACAGCCTGCTATATCCTTAATCGTGTTTTAACTGTTAAAAGATTAAATAAAACGTGTTATGAACTCATGCATGGTAGAAAGCCAAACTTGAATGGTCTTGAACCTTTCGGGTCCCCATGTACGATATTAAAGACAAACTCAAAAGTTGGTGAAAATGCCGACGAAGGTATTTTAGTCGGATATGTTGTTGGGACTTCCAACAGAAGAGTCTTTAATTTATCGAACAGCAAGGTTGATGTGGTATGTAACACTGACATTACGAGTTACAAATCACCAAAGCCTAGCATGGGACCCACTGAGGCTTTCGACTATGATAAACTATTCAAATCTTTTAATATGTCTTACTTGGATTTTGCAGATGTTGATGAGAAAATTGCTTCACAGATTCTGTATGACGAGGAGGAGAATATTGTGCAACGACCGCGATACGATGAAAGTCAACCTTCCTCGTCAAGTGCCGTTAATACTCTTGCTGCCTCTACTGAGGAAGAATTCTACAATCCATTTCACTCTCAACATCAATCACCCATTGATGAACTCTCTTCGAATTTAGAAAACAATCTGGAAGTCGGTCCGGTTCAGACTACTGGAATTCACAAAAATCACCCATTGGAGAACGTGATAGGTAATCTGTTTGACGGTGTTCAAACAAGAAGAAGTTTGGATGAGCACACATGTGTTTACGCAAGCATTAAAGACTCGGGTATCATAAATGAATGCTTGTACACCTGCTTCATCAGCCAGATTGAACCGAAGAATTATCAAGTGGCTCTAAAGGATAGCTCGTGGGTCGAAGCCATGCAAGAAGAGTTAGCACAGTTCGAGAAAATGGAAGTATGGAAATTAGTTGAAAAACCAAAGAATGTAAATGCTATTGGTACAAAGTGGGTTTTTAAGTGTAAGAGAGATGAGAAGGGGATAATCATACGGAATAAGGCAAGGCTGGTAGTAAAAGGGTTTAATCAGCAAGAAGGAATCGACTACAACGAAGTGTTTGCTCTTGTGGCAAGATTGGAGGCAATTCGACTATTTTTGGCATTTGCTGCATACAAAGAGATGAAAGTGTTCCAGTTAGATGTGAAAAGTGTCTTTCTTAATGGTAAAGTCGATGAGGTGGTGTATTTTGAACAACCTCCAAGATTTCTTGACCCTGATTTTCCTGATCATGTGTACAAACTGAGTAAAGCTTTATATGGGCTACATCAGGCACCTCGAGCCTGGTACGCAACCTTGTCCAATTACTTGCTTGAGAATGGGTTCAAAAGAGGAAAGATCGATAGCACGCTGTTTGTCAAGAGAAAAGGGGGAGATTTTCTACTAGTTCAAGTCTATGTGGACGACATCATTTTTGCTGCATCAAAAGTCGCCATGTGTCAGGAATTTGAAGCGGTCATGAAAAAGAAGTTTGAAATGAGCGCCATGGGCAAATTAACTTTCTTTTTGGGATTGTAGGTAGATCAGAAGAAAGATGGGATGTTTATTCATCAAGCAAAATATGTCCATGATGTGCTCAAGCGCTTCAAGATGGAAGAGAGCAACCCATTTGATACACCAGTTTGCGTCAACCACAAACTGGGTGCTGATTCTGACAGTGATGAAGACGTGGATCCCACCCAATATCGAGCAATCATAGGTTCTTTAATGTATTTAACTGCATCTAGACCTGATATTATGTTTGCAGTGTGTCTTTGTGCTCGTTTTCAGGCAAGCCCGAAGGAATCTCACATGAAGGGAGTAAAGAGAATATTGCGGTATCTCAAAGGCAAGCCTAAGTTGGGATTGTGGTACACGAAAGGGGGAGAACTGGATTTGGTAGCTTACACAGATTCTGACTATGGAGGTTGCAATCGGAACAGGAAGTCAACAACCGGTGGATGTCAGTTTCTGGGAAGAAGATTGGTGTCATGGCAGTGCAAAAAGCAGACCTCAGTAGCCATTTCCACCTGCGAAGCAGAGTACATGGCAGCATCGAACTGCTATTCCCAGGTCTTTGGATACAACAACAATTGCGCGATTACGGTCTGAATTTCACTCTAACTCCTATTTACATTGATAATACTGCTGCAATCTCAGTAACTAACAATCCCGTCAAACACAGCAAAACTAAACATATTGACATTCGTCATCATTTTATACGGGATTGTGCTGAGAAGAAATTAATTGTGTTTGAAAATGTTGATTCTTTGGATAATTTCTCCGATCTTTTTACTAAAGCGTTTGACCGATCTCGTTTTCAAAACCTTGTTGAACTTAATGGGATGATCAATCCCGAGTAATCTTGTTTTTCATTTTGTTTAAAAAAAGAATCACTATCGCTTAGAATTATGTCGGTTACTTCGGTTTGAAGGACACATCTTCGGATATGTTTGGTCCTTACTTCTACTAGTAGATTATGAGGATAGCCATTAACCAACTGACTGAAAGTGACCGGGGCGGTTTATGATGGGTTTTTATTCTTTCGCTGAAAAATAGTCGTTCATACTTAGTTAAAAGGACACATACTCGTATGTGGTTGGTCTAGCTGATCCATTGGATCTTCAGGATAGCCGTTTACCTGAAGACTGTGACTTGATCGGGGCGATAGAATTTAAAATTTTTTTTAGGGAGATGATATAATTTTTCAAGTCTATAACTTCGTATGAAGTTTCAATACAATGTTTAAAAGAAAATTGATCCAACCTTGGAAAGTGATAGAAAAACTAATTTGTGTGCCTAACTGGTGAAGTTATTAGGCCTAAAAGACTCTAGAACAACCATTGTAAGTTATGGTAGCTTTATTTGGTGCGTAAAAGTAGAAGTGATATAAACTAAATCGCCTCAATTTAATGTGGAGAATCATTCTGAGTTGTGCATGTCTCCATATACATCTTTCCGAATGATAGGCAGAAAAGTGATTACCCAGTCATAAATAGCCCGTGAGTGTTCTGATTCCCGAGAAGATGGTGTGTCAAGTATCTGCAGTGATCCAGATTCGGGACTTGCAGTCGTCTATTATTTGAGGCTGTCTTAATATCTTCAGTATTAAAAAAAATGTTGTTAAGCCTTCTGAAACTTATGTTGTTACAAATATCAATCAAGAGGTAAGAAAGAGATCGGGAAGAAGACTCTAAAGATCGATATATACTTACTGTTTAATCGGACACTACGGGTCGAAGTCAACTCGGGGTGAGTTGGGGAAAGCCAAATATGCTTTGAGAATAGATAGGAGGCATCACAATCTCTCATGTGATATCCATCTAAATTTTGAGCTTAATTGAACCTAATCCGTATCACAGAAGCGATGAAAACCATACTAAGTTGTATACCTGCTTACAACCTGTTTCTTTATGTCATAATACCGCCGAACATGGATCTATGTGACAGCCACTTAATTAGTATGATTCCTGTTCGGATCTTTTCTAAAACATGTTGGTCCCCGTCTAGACTGAAATTTGATCCCGTTTATTTTACTACTAAAATTCTCTCTGGATATTCTGGTTTATGGTTTAAAACTTGGTTACTTGGTTCTTTGATCGTAAAGTTTAATTCTTTAACGGGAAATTTCAAAAGACTGTTACATTTTGATCTAATTATATGGTCCTGTTTTGTAAATCAAGTTAGACGAACTTACTGGTAAAGTTAACAAGCGAAGTTGTTCAGGGGCGAATTTAAGGGTAAGCGAAGTTAACCTTAACTTCGCCTGAGTATCTTTAATCCTATATAAGGTGTCTTTTTGGTCAAACAATTTACAACTTTTCAAACACTCCGGGGAACTTATAATCTTCTAACCCTTGGAGAACTTAAATCTCAAATCGAACCTTGTTATTATCTGTTTCCAATCCGTGTTAAAGGTGTGTAGGCTTGGTATAACATGTAATTCATACTAATGGTGATAATCAAGGGCCGTGGTGATTCGATGTGTGACATTGTTTATGCTAACTTTTAAACAGTTGATAAACCAATCTGTTTATAATGTGTTCGTAACTCAGTTGATTCACCAAACACACAGTTGATCTCCATAGTAGCATCTTTTCTTGTTCTCAATCATATATTCACCACACAAACCAGGATCGGACCTCTGTATTCGCCGTTTCAGATTCAGGCGAAGTTAGGTTTAGGCGAAGTTGTTCTCAACTTCGCCTTATGCATAACTTCGCCTGCTCATGTTTAATTAATTAATTAGTCTGGTTGTTCTCAGGCGAAGTTAGGGTTGGGCGAAGTTATACTCAACTTCGCCTTATGCATAACTTCGCCTGCTGCTTATTTTATTTAATTTAAAAGTTCTAATTTGTTATCAGGCGAAGTTAGGTTTAAGGCGAAGTTGTACTCAACTTCGCCATATGGTAACCTTCTCCTGCACATAAGAAGTTATCATAACTTCGCTCATGGTAACAGGCGAAGTTATGATCTGCTTTGTCGATGTTCTAACTTATACCGTTTGTTGTGCAGATATGGCTGCTGTAGCAGGAGCTGGTGGTGCTGGTGGTGACGAAGGTGGTGACAACAACCGACAGTTCTTCCCTGGTCACAACATGTACATTACTTTGGATCCGGATGCTAGTGGCATCGACGATTTTCGCGAGATCATCTCTTTCCTAGTTCGCTCACGTATTTTTCACGCTATTACTACAACTCTCTCCATTTCTTTACCGAATATTGAAGATTTCTGGCGAACGGTAGAATATGACTGTAGAGTTGAGCCTCCGGTTATGCGCGCCACAGTGAACAATCAGGTGGTGCAGTTCTCAGCAGATCAGATCAGAGTCGCCTTGCAGTTCGGGGCTGAGACTACAGATGATCCTACAGATTTTCCAGCTGCATTCAGAGTTGGTGCATTTTTACGTATGGGCAATTCGGGTCCTTTGGGTGACACTCAAAGGCGAAAGGGATTCTTACTGGATCAGTGGCGTTTTCTGATGCACGTGATGATTGTGTGCATGTCGGGTCGTAAAGCTGGTACCGACGGAATGGGGGCAACGATGCAATCTGCTATGACAGCCTTGACTTAAAACAAGCCCTACAGCTTCAGTCAGATGGTGTTTTATGAAATCGATCGTCAAAGACGCGCGGTCGCTCGTGAAAGATTTTTTTAATGTACCCCAGATTCTTACAGATGATTTTGAATCATGTAGCACCTACGCTACCTCAACGACGTCCCATCCGTTATGTTGAGAGTGTAAGTAAAAGGATATTTGCACAATGTAGGTCCTCAAGCGCTCGTAGCAAACCAGAGCTTCGTCCGCGGCACACTCCATTGTTTGGTTATTTGGTGAACCCTGCTTATATTGCTCCTCTTAGAGATGAATTTCGGGACCCTGCACCGCAACAGGCTGATGTTCCTCAACCACCACCTGTGGTACAGCAAGCATTGCCTGCTGATCCTGTTGCAGCTCCAGAGGAACAGGTAGATCTTGAAGTTGCTTTTGGTGGCCAAGGGTTCTTTGATATGGAGCAAATTGATCCAGCTGCTGAGGTTCAAGCCCCAGTAGCTGAGGCTTCTGGTGTAAATCTTTAGATGGTAGCTACGTCTGTAGCTGATTCTGAGAGAAGCGACTCTGACTCCTCCGCTGACGATATCGCTGAAGCACGACAGATTCTGGTCACACAAGAAAGAATACATGATAAGAGAAAGAAAGACTCGGATGACAGTGAATCTGACTTCGAGGAGGAGTTAGACCAGTTGATATGACGATCGAAGAGGGTCAGAACTGGTGAGGGTTTCGGAGCTGGTGAACGCTCAAGGGTGGTTCGTTTCACTCCACCCGCGTTATCTGGTATGACTATGGTTCCTGTTTCGATGACTGTGATAGGACCGATCACCCCAAGTATTCCCGTGGTAACTACATCATCATCATTTGGCATTCCACCAACCACGTTTCAGTTTTCGGCTCCAGAGATAGTTTCCTTGCCACCTTCTACTCTTACTCCATCGGAGGTTGTTGCAAGATTTGTTGAGTACACGTTGGTTGCTACTGCGGGGTTATCTGTCACAATACCACCCGCGGTTACTTTTCAGTCTGCTTCTGATACTCCAGCCAGTTTGGGAATACTTCCACCTTATGCTCAAGACGCTTCTCACATGCGTTTTGATTTTGATGCTACCTTGTCTGATTCTGAAAGGATAGCGGCTCTTGAACGGGTAGTTGCTGAACAGTCAAGAATCAATCTAATTCAGACTCAAGCTATCCAGCGCCTTGTTGCAGAAAATCAGATCCAATCGTCCCTCCTTGTTGAGCACGGTAAACTATTTGATGCTTTAAAACAGTTCTTAGCATCTCAGGGGGAGACGAGTTGCAAGGGCGACGATTTGAGAACAAAGAAGAGTCATGATAGAGACGATGATCCCAATGCATCGAAAGGTGTAGGTGGTGAGTTGCCAAGAACTGAACAAACTCTTGGGACTTCCACATCTCAGGGGGAGTCAACTGGTACGGCAGGTGGATCAAGTGGAGAAGATGTTGTGGTTGTGGATGATGAGGAAATGTTGGGTGATGATGATGTGGGTGATGATGATGTGTTACCTGTTGAGGAGATAGAAAAGATAGGAGAACAGATTGAGATTGATAGTGAGATAGAAGAAGGTGAGATTGTGGATGACAGTGTAGAACATAATATTCCACACGTTGATAAGGTAAATGTGAGTCAAGATATGGATGAGTTAGATGAGTCTGAGTGGGAAGAGCAGCCGAGATGGAAAGAAGGATACGCTCAGTGGTTTGTAAAGACAAAGAAGCCAGCAGTTCCAACAATGTTCAAAAAGAGTTACAATATCAAAGGGTATGCTGAGTCGAAGAAGGGTATTATTAGCTGGCTGTATGATGAGCAGTTGAGGTTATTTGTGATTAAACGTTTGGATGGGATTCAGTATTTTAAGAGGATGTTGAGATCTCTCAATACCTTGCCTGAGTGTGAGGTGAAGGATTTGGCAAAATTGAGGTTGATTAATAGAAGTGATGATAATAAGGCCAGAATAATTGGGAAGATTGTGTGGAAAGAAAGTGTGAAAGAAAAGAAGTTTGAATTGTTAAAGCCGCAGAAAGGGAAGCTAGTTGAAGATAAGGAAAGAGGAATGCGAACTGATGGAAAACCTTGGATGGTGATGAAATATAAGCCGATTAGGTGTTTAAAAGAAGTGCCGATGAAGATAATGCCCAAGGATGTCTTAAAGAATCTAAAGTGATGGTATGTTGATAGCCAAACAGCTGAAGCGGTTATGGAAGATGAAGATGAACAAGAAGTTCTGAGAGTGTATGATTCCATGCACTTGGTAAATTTGTCTCAAGCTGACTTGCAGGTGCTCAACGATAAGAAGATATTCTATATTCCTGCATGGAAAGATGAAGCCAAGAAGTACCAGAGGGTGGTCTCTGTTTGTGTCAGACAGGGCGTTCATGCTTGAAGACGAGTGACACGAGATTTTTGAGATTACGACACGAGAATGAAGATAGAGATATGAAGCTACTGCCAAGGGGGAGTCTGTTGGTGCATAATGCTAGTAGTTCAGTATCTAGTGTTTTGTATGTGTCTGTAATCGTGTTAGATTGTTTGTTTTAGTTTTAGATATTGTGTCACACAAGTTCGCCTAGGATGTAGGCGAACTTGTAGACAAGTGAAGTTGTGACAACTTCGCCTAGTCTGTTAGGCGAAGTTGTCGAGGTTATATAAACCTCAACTTCGGCTTGTTTTTAAAAAAAAGAAAAAAGGGTTTTTTGAAGAACGTGTAGGTGATAATTGAGATCACGTGTTGAAGTGTTGCAATATAACGTGTTTATTAGTATTGTAACGTGTGTTCGTGTACCGTCTCAACGTATTATATATCTTACGCTCGTAACGTAGTACGTGGGGATTCCGCACCCTCGTGTTACGAGATACTCCTGTGTAGATCCGGCTGGGAACCTACATTGTGTAAAAATTTCAAGAAAATATTAACTTTCTTCTATTTCGGGTTTTTAACGCGGTTAAATCGGTCTCACCGTGTCATTGACTCGTAAATCAAATCAAGATGATTCTTGTTGCTAAAACCTATAAAATACTTTAAGTTTGATGTAAAATTTTATTTTTAGTACTTTTTAGTAAAATCTGTACAATTTTTACATTTAATGCTTTATATAAATACATAATGTCGGATTAACGGTTTAAATGTTGTGTAAAATAGGTTTTCAAGAAAAGGACCATTATGTAGAGAATAGAGTGACTAGCTTACTGGAATTTTAACATTTATAATGTTTTGGTTGTTATGGACATCATTTGTGCATATATGATGTGTAAAACTCAATAATAGACGTATTTAACGAATGTCTTAGGTTAGGATTCATGTACCTTGTATTAGAGTTGATTTCACACACAAGTAGAGGGCTTTAAGAGGGTCCAAACATCTGTGAATTTCGTGTGTTTTGAAGGAATAAGGGTTTAGTACAATAGTTAGTAGGAAACCTGAATTTCAAAGGAAACAGGTCGAGATTCGGGTTTACCTTGTTGAAGGTGACTATGGGGCTTCAAGTGGGGTTGAAGTATGCCTAGAACAAGGGTCACAAGAGGCTGATTACATTATGTGAAAACAAGATCAGAATGATTACAAACCATATGTGCACTTAGGAGTATGAAACTTATAATATTGGTATGTAGGTGTGATACCCGGTTTAATGGTGCTTCGGGTCTTCGTCTTGGCATAACACAACAGCAACAGAGAGAGGATCAGAGGACTCCTAGGTCGGATTCAAGGCTGGAGTTAAATGTATTATACTTGAGAATTGAAATGAAAACTAACAAGGATGAAACTTACACATAGGAGCATGAAACTTCCTGTGATTGATTAACGGCTTCTCCTTTGATTGATTCCAGTTAATCTTAGGGGTTTAAAGGTGTGTTTTGGCTGTGATTGAAGGGTTTTGAGCCTAGAATGAGTTTATAAGAGTTTCATGAGCATAAAGGCTTTAGAACTCACAAAACAACAAGAGTGCAAACTCACCTATGATGCTTCTAGAACTTGTGACTATTTTGGACGGACTTCGGGTCATTTCTGGTCATCAAACGCACCTTGGAATTCAACCAAAATAAATATTATCGAAATCCTTAGATGTGGGAAAAAGAATCAACAATTTTGGAGTTCGTTTGATACCTTAAACAAGATGACGAATTAAAAGTATCACTGCAGTTTCGGTTCTTGCGCAGTATTGACATAAAGTCGATTTGGAGGTCGAAATCTTGATAAAATGAATTGAAACCGGTGTGAATCTTTCATAAGGAGATTGAAGGTTATTATAGAAGAAGAATGGGGTCACTTGGTTGAGTATGGAGTGAGATATGGGTCTAGAAAGTTGACTTTAGAATGCTGGCAGAATCTAAGAGAAAGGGAGAGTGAATGATTTGGTAGATTATGTAGATCTTGGAGTGGAATGTAAGGTTGTTGAAAATATTGAAGAGTCCAAGAAGTTGACTTATGGATATCTTTGCAAGATTTGTAATATCTTGCTAAGTCAACTTTCATCTAGAAGGTGTATTTTTATATATTTAACATTATCTCATACAAATATGATTTAAGTTTGTTAGTTTTTAAAAATATATGGATTTTACTAGGTTATACATGCACTTAAGTATTTAAGTATTCTATTTCAATCTTATTAACTGTGACACTAATTTATTAATAGTTATGTAAATTGCGTAGGTACACGGTACATAATTATTAATATATTGTTATTGTATGTAGAATAGAATGACGCCATTTTACACAATATGTATGTGCATTAAAGAGTAATTTGAACTCGTAGACAATAATACAAATTATTAGCGTTCCAGTTTTATAAATGTGTACCTATGTTGTGGTAAGGATTACTTAGATTGGGGGAGTCATATATATATTTATGATGGGTTTATGTAATCTTAATGTATTGGTGTCACGTTTATATAATTTGCTTGGGTCTTATTGTAAGGGCATGTTACTTTTATAAACTAATTTAGTGTGTAACAGGTTCTAAATTGTCTTTCATATTATCCTTGGTTTGCAGTCAAGCAAATGGTAATACATAAATCAATTACTAAATAGATAATGAAAAGAAAAAAAAATTAAGCCCTAAAATCAGGCTTGTTACACATCTTTCGACGCTTGCAGTTGTAACCGGTAAAACCAACGCTAGCAAGAAGATTTTGTATAAAACATTTTAAAAAAATAAATTTTAAACGTTATCCATAAGATTTTGTTCTAGATCCACCCCTAAGAAGAAACATAACCATATAGCAACAATTATTAATTAGGAAATTAAATCAAATACAACTCTTTTATGACAGAATTACAAAAATTGTCCTTTATGTTTACACCAACATTCAGTGGGTGTCATTTATCTTTAAAAGTAACATAATTTATCCTTTACGTTTTAAAATGTTACAATTTTTGTCCTTTAGACCTAACCCGGTAAGTTTTTTCCGTTAAGTCAGGCATGTGCCTTGCATATGAGGGCAAATTAGTAATTATACCCAATTATTTAAAAAAGACATTTTAATAAATTAACTAAAAAGAATATTATATGTTCTCTCTCTCTACCCCCCACCCCCAACAACCCCTCATCAACAACACCACCACAATCCTACCACCAACCACAAACTACAACATCATCCCCACTAACACTACACCGCTGTCAGAGACTGAACCTCCGACACCGACCTAAATTAAATCCTCTGACATCACCCCCTGCCACTTTTCACACCCTCAAAATCCACTAACGGAGTCTTACCGTCAGAGGGTGTGAACTAACAGGATCGGAATCATTAGTTATAATCAAACATTATGTTCAAAGCTTTCAAATCACAAAACATTAAGTTTAAATTAAGTGTGGAAGCGTAAATCATAACCAAGTGTTGCGTCACACAGGACGACATAAAAACCAAATAAATAAATGTTCAAAAGAAGTTTTTTAAAATGATGGTGTTCAATGAATGCATGATCCTATACCGCACGCCCGCCTCGGCTACCTGAGAATAACATACTAAAAGTGTCAACACAGGGTTGGTGAGTTCACATATATAAATAAAGAAAAATGTTTGCGTTTAAGTGTTTGCGGTTGCATTTGCGTTACCAGATAGTGTTAAATCAATTATATATCAATAGGTAGCTAGCCTATAAGACAAGTATTTACTAAGTGTTCGACACCGAAGCTGACTGTGTATCAATTCCCTTGCCACCATGTCTACCACGACCATGGAAAATGTGTTAGCCAAGATTACACCCACTCGACCTGCCGTCGAGTTTAGAGTTGGGTGGGGTTTGTCAAACCCAGTAGTACTACTCAACAGTGACTCGCTATTATGCAAATACTAAACGGTTCGATGTTATGAAGGACTTTAGTTGGTTCGTTTGCCACTTAGCCTTACAAGTGATATATAACTAATAACAAAATCTAAAGCGTTTTGGAGTATGTTATCTCCCCCAAGTAAAAAGCGTTTAAAAGAGTAAAAGGGGAACGTGAAACTCACTGTTTGCGAAGAATTCAAAAACAAGTCAACTGAGAGATGCGCGTCACAGAAAATCCTCACCAGCGCTCTAAAACAAGAATGAGATTTTCTAAGTGTTGGAACTATTATTGAGTCTCTAGACTCGGCACATAATACTTATGCATGAGATACGTTTCGTGTTTCGTTTGTGAATTGTGTGTGACTCCTCGTCGTTCACTGTAGTTCGCAGATCTGAACGAAAACCGAGCTTCGTGAAGCAACCGGCTGAATTACTCAACACCACCGCTGCCGCCATAGTTGTATAACAAAGGAGTTTGGTGGTCGGTGGTCGGAGATTTGTTACAGGCGTGGTGGTGGCCGCTAGGTTTTAGCCTCGGCATCGCAACTACAGTGAAGGTATCAAGATCTGACGGGGCGGCTAGGGTTTAGCCTAAACCGGATTTTCCGGTGACCGGAGAAATGATTCATTTTTCTGGCGGTACTTTAGTCGGTTGGTTCAGGGTTCAAAGACTGATGATTGTTGTGGTCGTTTCAGGTGATGGTGGCAATGGGGGGCGGGATTGGTGATGGTGGTGGCAGAGAGAGAGAGAGATGGTGGTGTGATTGGTGATGGTGCAACGGTGGTGGTTGCCGGAGGTTGATGGTGGCAAGTGGGGGGTTGGTGGTGGTGGTGGCTTCTGGAGATGTGCGTTATAGTTCTAGTGATATTTAAGTTTGAATTGACGGAGTTTGGATTAACGGAGGTAACCTGAATTTGACGAGTGTCACATCATTCCCATGTTGAATGAATTTTCGTCCTGAAAATTTGAGTCAAGTCGTGATGGGTGTCTGAAAAAGCAAGAAAAAAAATTTTCAGTTTGTCATATCATCCCCTAGTAGAAATAAATTTCGTCCCGAAATTTAATTCATACCTCTGGTGATTTCTGACGGTTTGACGGCTTTCGCGGTTTTCGGTGTTTGGTCAACCCTTCAAAAAGGTGAGGATACTTTTTCATCATTTGGTCCTCGTGTTCCCACGTGAACTCTGGTCCACGTCTCAAGTTCCAACAAACCTTAACGATTGGAATTTTGCTGTGCTTGAGTGTTTTGGTTTCCCAATCCAAGACTTCGACTGGTTTTTTGATGAATCGTAGCTGTTCATCAACTTGCAATTCGCCCAAAGGAACTGCTTGGGTTTCATCGGAAAGACATTTCTTCAAATTGGATACATGGAATACATTGTGTACGCTACTGAGTTCCGTTGGTAAATCCAGTCGGTACGCTACCGGACCAATACGCTCAATTATCCGGTAGGACCAACGTATCGTGGATTGAGTTTGTTTCGCTTTCGAAGCGAACTACACCTTTCCAATGTGAGACTTTGAGTAATACCTGGTCGTTCACTTGAAATTCAAGAGGCTTTCGGCGCTTGTCGGCGTAACTCTTTTGGCGATCTCGTGCTGCTGCGATGCGGTTTCGGATTTGAACAATCTTTTTAGAGGTTTCAAGTACTAATTCTGGACCAGTGATTTGGCTATCACCCACCCCTGCCCAGTAGAGAGGTGATCGACACTTTCATCCGTACAACGCTTCAAACGGCGCTGCTTTAATGCTTGCCTGGTAGCTGTTATTATACGAAAACTCTACCAATGGCAAGTGAGGTTCCCAACTTTTTCCGAAATCCAACACGCGTGCACGCAACATGTCCTCCAAGGTCTGAATGGTGCGCTCACTCTGCCCATCCTTCTGAGGATGGTATGTTGTGCTCATATCAAGGCGGGTGCCTAGTGCACTCTGTAGTGACTTCCAGAAGTGCGAAGTGAAACGGGAATCTTGATCAGATATGATTGAGACAGGCACTACGTGTCTAGACACTACTTCTTTCATATAGATGCGAGCCAGTCTTTCCATTTTGTCCGATTCCTTGATTGCTAAGAAGTGTGCAGACTTAGTCAACCGGTCAATGATCACCCAGATGGTATCGCATCCCGTCGGTGTTTTGGGTAATCCCGTGATGAAATCCATGGAAATGTGTTCCCATTTCCACGTTTGAAGTTCCGGTTGCTGTAGCAGACCAGATGGTTTCTGATATTCTATTTTGACTCTTGCACAAGTCAAGCATTTGCTCACGTAGATGGCAATGTCGGCTTTCATGTTTGGCCACTAGTAAAGTGCCTTTAGGTCGTGATACATTTTATCTGAGCCCGGGTGGATGGAATATCAGGACTTGTGTACTTCGTCCATCACTAGGGTTCTCAACTCTCCGTATCGAGGGACCCAAATCTGGTTTTCAAAATATCGGACCCCGTCCGATTTGGTTTCAAGTTGCTTGTTCTTGCCTCGCATGAGTTCTGCTGGGAGATTATCGTCTTTCAAGGCTTCGAGTAGAGCATCACGAATCTGATCGGGTAAGTTGGCGTGAATCGTGAGTTGTAATGCTCGCACTCGTCTAGGTTTATCGGTTTCTTTTCTGCTGAGAGCATCGGCCACTACATTGGCCTTGCCAGGGTGGTACTTGATGGCACAATCATAATCCTTAAGCAGCTCGACCCACGACGCTGTCTCATTTTCAGCTCCTTCTGATCGTAGATATGTTGGAGACTCTTGTGGTCGGTGTAGATGGTAAACTTGGTACCGTACAAGTAATGCCTCCATATCTTAAGAGCAAACACCACAGCTCCGAGTTCCAGGTCATGTGTCGTGTAGTTCTTCTCGTGAATCCGTAGTTGTCGAGAGGCATAGGCTATAACCTTCTCGAGTTGCATCAACACGCAACCGAGACCCTGTATCGATGCGTCACAATGCACCTCAAAATTTTCTGTTCCTTCGGGAAGGGCTAGGATAGGGGCGCTACAGAGTTTGGTTTTCAAAAGTTGGAAGGCGGACTCCTGCGCGTCACCCCAATTGTACTTAGTACCCTTGTGCGTCAAGGCGGTGAGGGGTTGAGCAATCTTTGAAAATCCCTCGATGAAACGTCGGTAGTAGCCAGCCAGTCCTAGGAATTGTCGCACCTCAGTCGGAGTCTTAGGTGCTTCCCAGTTTTTGATGGTCTCTACCTTGTCGGGATCGACATGGATACCATTATCATTGATTACATGTCCTAAGAAGTGAACCTCGCGAAGCCAAAATTCGCATTTCGAGAGTTTAGCGTACAGTTGTTCCTTCTTTAGCAATTCTAGGATCAACCTCAGGTGTTCTTCGTGGTCGGTCTTGTTCTTGGAGTAGACGAGGATATCATCAATAAAAACAATCACAAACTTGTCGAGGTACGCCTTGCATACTCTGTTCATGAGGTCCATGAATACGGCTGGTGCGTTGGTTAAGCCAAATGGCATAACTAAAAACTCGTAGTGGCCTTACCGAGTCCTAAATGTCGTCTTTGAAATATCTTCTTCGCGCACTCTCAGTTGATGGTAACCAGATCTCAGATCGATCTTCGAGTAGTAACTCGATCCTTGAAGCTGGTCGAACAGATTATCAATTCGGGTTAAGGGATAACGGTTCTTAATCGTCACCTTGTTCAGCTCTCGGTAGTCGATGCACATGCGGAAAGTCCCGTCCTTCTTTCGGACAAATAAGACAGGGGCTCCCCATGGTGATGAGCTAGGTCGGATAAAACCTTTATCCAACAAATCTTGTAATTGAGTGGACAACCCTTGAAGCTCCGCCGGGAGCCGATACAGGGCTCGTGCTATGGGTGCTGCACCGGGGGCTAAATCGATTTGGAACTCGACTTGTCGAATAGGAGGGAGTCCAAGAAAATCCTCCGGGAAGACTTCCGGAAAATCTCGCACAATCGGTATGTCTTCGATTCGCTTCTCCTCCGCGGGTTTCTCGAAAATATGAGCTAAAATTGTTGGATGACCCTTTCGTAAATATTTTTGCGCCTTCATGAGGGTGATGACGTTGGTGGTCATGTCGCTCTTCTCGCCCTGGATCAAAATGATTTCGCCGGAAGGGGTAGTGATGTGGACTATCTTGTCGTGACATATAACCTCCGCTCGGTTCTCGGATAGCCAGTCCATGCCGACAACGACATCGAAAATACCAAGTGTAAAGGGTATGAGGTCGATATCGAAAGTATGACCCGACAGTTTCAACTTACATCCCGCTAGTACATGAGTTGTTTCTATAGACTTACCGTCGGCTAATTCAATAGGAAATTTAGCATCTAACAGGATTAGAGTTAAGTCTAAGAGTTTACTAAAGGCTTCCGATATAAAACTCCTATCAGCTCCAGTGTCAAACAAAACAGGATCAAAACAGTCGTTCACAGGAAACTTACCGGTAACCACATTCGGATCGTTGCGGGCCTGGCCCGACCCAATGACGAAAGCTCTACCCTTACCATTGTTTTCGCCACTGTTGTTGCCTCCATTGTTCTCATTCTGCTTCAGTTTGGGACAATCCTTCCTGAAATGACCCTCTTGACCACACTCGAAGCACCCTTTAGTCATCGTAGGCTGTTTAGGAGCACCCTTTGCTGCTAGGTCTCCCCTACAGTCTTTGGCCTGATGTCCCATTTTTCCGCATCTCAGACACTTGATACGGTCGCATGAGCCAGCATGGTGATAGTTGCACTTGTTGCATTTCGGGTACTTCCCAGCATAGCCACTCGAACCCTGCCCGCCACCGTTGTTATTGTTGGAACCCTGATTATTGAAGCTCCGAGCGAGTTCGGGCTTACGATAGTGTTGTTGCTGTGGGGGGTTCGATGATGAGGACCTGGTGTTGTCAAATTTCCTCTTTCCATTACTCGGGTTGTTGTTGTCAGTGATTGAGTTGTCTCGGGTTTTAGAGGTGGAACCTCTAGGTGGTAACGCACCTTGTGTCACTGCCTGGTCCGTCAGTTTGTGGGCTAATCGGATCGCTTGTTGAATTATAGCCGGTTTGGAAGACGTCACCATACCCTGAATTTGTGGTACCAACCCATCGATATACATCTCGATTCTCTTACTCGGTGGGTCAACCATCCGTGGACACATTACTGCTAGCTCATGGGAACGGGTGGTGTATGCTTTAATCTTGGAACCCACCATTTTCAACGACCAAAACTCAAATTCCAACTTCGCGATTTCCTCTCTAGGACAATACTCTTCCCGCATCATATTCTTGAACTCTTCCCAGTTCATAGCGTTCGCCAATTCAACCCAAGAATTTGCACATTGGAGTTCCACCAAGTGAGGGCAGAATCTTCTAGTGTTCCAGCAGCAAATTTGACCCTGCTGGCGGGTGGACAGTTACACATCTCGAAAGCTGACTCTGCCTTCTCAGCCCAACGCTGGAAACCTATGGCTCCCTTAGTGCCCTTAAACGAATTGGGTTTGCAATCCAGGTAGCTCTTGAAAGTACAGGCTCCGGCTGGACCTCCGGCTTGATTCTGAACATGTGCGGCTAGAGCTGCCGCCGCATGGTCATTCAATAGGGTTTGGAGTTCTGCTGCGGTTAGGTTGATGTTACCGCGACCATGCAAGCGTTTCTTCCAGCCATCTCCTAGAATCACAGCATAAAATGTTAGACAAGAATTCTCTGTTTCATATGCAACACACCATACATGTAATAAAAGGTGGGTAAGAAAGAAAAAAAAGAAATATAAAAGAAGCAAACATCACATCACAACCATATAATAATCCAAATAATAATTCATGATTAAAACCATTGTATTCGCTACAAAGTATTTAAAACCAATCCTTAAAATCATAGAAAATAATAGTTTGGATGGAGACAACCCCTCCATCTAGGTGTTATCATTCTTCGATGTCATCGTCTGAGGACACCTCTGAGTGTGCCTCCGGCTCAGCCGGTTCTTCATCCGGTTCCTCTTCAGGTTCCTCCTCGGGGTCTTCCTCGGGTTCTCCCTCAGGTTCTTCCTCAGGTTCTTCCTCGGGTTCTGCTGCATTCTGGGCAATTTGCGTCTGTAAGATATCACAACGCTCTAGAGCTATCTCTGTCCGGGATCTCGCCACAAGGATTTGCTCTTGCAAATCTATCATCTCTGCTTGCATTTTTCTCATTATCTTCATCTGCTGATCATTAGCATCCTACACTTCCTTCATAGCCGCTGTCAGGCGGGAAATTTCCTCCCTAGCCTCGGTTCCATCTCTTATCAATCCGGAAATGTTCGCTCTCGCTGAGCGCATAAAACCTGCGTCATGCTCTAAACAGGAAACAACAGCTGCGAGAACGCTCTCTATTGGTTCGGTTATGGGTGGTAGGGTGTTAGGGTATGCAGGACGGCTCGGGTGAGGTAGTGGGGGAACTTGCTCGCGGTAAACCATGCGCCTGATCAGACTCGGGTACCAATCCCAGCTAACTTCGTCGTCGTACATGCCTCCAGATAGGCGATACCTCTTCGGTGCAGGGGCTTCTAGTTCCGGGACTACTCAGGGTGGCGACGAGGTAGGTAGCTGCGGTTCCTTTCCATGGGCATGAGTCACCTGGTCGGATGATGATGATGGTGGCGTCGACATCCCTACAGGTAAGTCGTGTATGCGGGCGTATGAGTGAATGAGGTAAAGAGATAAAGATATCAAAAGACTAGATAAAATATATACGCAGTGTGTAGAAATTATAACTAATGGGTCGTTGCGGTTATAGTCTAGTACGCATGCCAATTCTAGTTCGCTATAACCAAGGGCTCTGATACCAATCTGTCACACCCTCAAAATCCACTAACGGAATCTTACCATCAGAGGGTGTGAACTAACAGGATCGAAATCATTAGTTATCATCAAACATTATGTTCAATGTTTTCAAATCACAAAACATTAAGTTTAAATAAGTGCGGAAGCGTAAATCATAACCAAGTGTTGCGTCACATAGGACGACTTAAAAACCAAATAAATAAAAGTTCAAAACAAGTTTTTTAAAATGATGGTGTTCAACGAATGCATGATCCTATACCGCGCGCCCGCCTCGGCTACCTGAGAATAACATACTAAAAGTGTCAACACAGGGTTGGTGAGTTCACATATATAAATAAAGAAAAATGTTTGCGTTTAAGTGTTTGCATTTTGCGGTTGCGTTTGCGTTACCAGATAGTGTTAAATCAATTATATATCAATAGGTAGCTAGCCTATAAGACAAGTATTTACTAAGTGTTCGACACCGAAGTTGACTGTGTATCAATTGCCTTGCCACCATGTCTACCACGACCATGGAAAATGTGTTAGCCAAGATTACACCCACTCGACCTGCCGTCGAGTTTAGAGTTAGGTGGGGTTTGTCAAACCCAGTAGTACTACTCAACAGTGACTCGCTATTATACAAATACTAAACGGTTCGATGTTATGAAGGACTTTAGTTGGTTCGTTTGCCACTTAGCCTTACAAGTAATATATAACTAATAACAAAATCTAAAGCGTTTTGGAGTATGTTATCTCCCCCAAGTAAAAAGCGTTTAAAAGAGTAAAAGGGGAACGTGAAACTCACTATTTGCGAAGAATTCAAAAACAAGTCAACTGAGAGATGCGCGTCACAGAAAATCCTCACTAGCGCTCTAAAACAAGAATGAGATTTTCTAAGTGTTGGAACTATTATTGAGTCTCTAGACTCGGCACATAATACCTATGCCTGAGATACGTTTCGTGTTTCGTTTGTGAATTGTGTGTGACTCGACAAACACATTGGTGACACGTTACATGTGTAAACAACTACATAAGTGTCAAGTACTAACATTGTACATTACTAGTAATTATTCCCCACAAGGGCAATCTAGTCAAAAGCATAGCAATTATCTAACAACAAGCACGTTTCATGTATTTTCACATAGTTCAGCAGCTAGTTTTATCAAGACAGATTTCTACTTGAAAGATTTCTCTATCCAACAGATAATAACATATCAATTAATTCACCAAAAATCGTCACAAAAGCACAAATGAGTTAGGTTTCCAGAACTATTTTTATTGTATTTTTATTCCACATAGTTTTCTCACAAAGACCAAATCATTACAGTAAACTTACAGCAGTCAAAATCATGTGCAACAGAATGATATTCGTTATTCCCGTTAAATGGTAAATTCAATTAATGAAAGACCAATTGGGTTTGATTCTTAACTCAAAATTATAACTTCTAGAAGTGGAACTAACCCATTTGGTCTTGTAGTTTATGAGATATGATAATTTCAAAACACCCTAACAGCAGACCTCACAATTCAGACTTGCACTTCAGTTTTGTAAAATAATAAAAGTTAACTTTTACACGTCCAAAAATTACAAACTTGAACTTTTTAGAAAGTATACTCAACCTAGTACACTGTAGTGTTAATAATTTCGACCAATTACCAGATTAACATTCAGTTACAGTCGTCTAAACCTCAATTTAACAATCTGTCCAGTACCAGTTTACTTCAAAATTCAACATAACAACAATCTATGAATCATAATCCATGCATATAACACTTTAGACACAAGATTAACCAACCATGCATATCAATTTCACATTACGCACATAGTTAGGGTTTTTCTTGAGAGTTTAAAATCAAAGAACAAGTGATTAACAGGCAACAATGACACAACTAGTTATCAATTCACTAACAAATCATCATCAAGCATATAATCAAACCCTAACTCATTTTAATCATCAATTTTCAAGAATTAGGGTTTTGATTAACCCATTCAATATTAAAATTAAACACCTAGAATGCATAGAGTAGTTGTTAATACCTTCCTAGCACCTTAATTCTTCAACCAAACTTGAAAATCCTTGTATGTGTGTGTGTGTTGGGTTACGGCAGCCAAGGGGAAAGGAGGAGGAGAGAGGCCGATCGGGTTTGGGAGGGGGGAAGGGAATGTAGGGTTTTGTTATTAATTAATAATAATTATGTTACACAATGGTCCCTCTACTTCTAGTTATTAAATTTCTAGTGTAAATAATAACTCTTGACTCTTGAATTTTTGTGTTCTATGTATAAATATCAAGTAGCATATAACTTAACACATTATTATTAATTATTTGTCGTTTTGATATTTTTCGTTTGTTCACCAATGGTTTGAGTCAACTCGTTTTCATTTCGGTGCAATCCCGAAAGACTACATGTGTAGTGATTGTCAAGCGTCATTTAAAACCCTAATTTAAATGTAATGGGATGTGCGTTATAGTTCTAGTGATCTTTAAGTTTGAATTGACGGAGTTTGGATTAACGGAGTTAACCTGAAATTGACGAGTGTCACACCACTACACCGCCGTCAGAAACTCACAATCATGTTGCAAATCTGACCTACAACACACCTAAATTAAATCTTCATCGTCATTCACCGACCGAGAAAAACTCCTCGTCGTTCACTGTAGTTCGCAGATCTGAACGAAAACCGAGCTTCGTGAAGCAACCGGCTGAATTACTCAACACCACCGCTGCCGCCGTAGTTGTATTACAAAGGAGTTTGGTGGTCGGTGGTCGGAGATTTGTTACAGGCGTGGTGGTGGCGGCTAGGGTTTAGCCTCGGCAACGCAACTACAGTGAAGGTATCAAGATCTGACGGGGTGGCTAGGGTTTAGCCTAAACCGGATTTTCCGGTGATCGGAGAAATGATTTGTTATTCTGGCGGTACTTTAGTCGGTTGGTTCAGGGTTCAAAGACTGATGATTGTTGTGGTCGTTTCAGGTGATGGTGGCAATGGGGAGCGGGATTGGTGATGGTGGTGGCAGAGAGAGAGAGAGAGATGGTGGTGTGATTGGTGATGGTGCAACGGTGGTGGTTGCCGGAGGTTGATGGTGGCAAGTGGGGGGTTGGTGGTGGTGGTGGTGGCTTCTGGAGAAGAAAGAGATACATATACATATATATATATACTAGTTTTTGTCCCCCGTATTACCGGGGTGTTTTATATTTTTTGTTCTAATATTTATTTATTTTTTAAATTTATATTTTGTTTGTTGCATGAAAGTTAATAATATACTTATGGTTTAATGATAAATTATTTCACAAATAAATGAGATTTATAACCCGGTTTAAAAGCTATATGGTTTTGATGAGACCCAAGACCCATTTATTTTTTTACTATAAAGTTGATTTTTTTAATTATAAATAATATTTATGATAGCTAATGATATACTTATGGTTTGATCAGACGTTGTTTTATATTGTTTGTTCTAATATTTATTTTTTTTAATTTATATTTTTGTTATTGTTTGAATATTAATAATATACTTATGGTTTGATGATAAATTGTTTCACAAATAAATGAGATGTTATAACTCGGTTTAAAAGCTATATGGTTTTGATGAGACCCAAGACCCGTTTATTTTTTTTACTATAAAATTGGATTTTTAATTTAAATAATATATATATATATATATATATACATATCTTTTTTTAAAATAAATAAGATATTAATGTTTAGTATATCATATTTTATAGGATTTTCACATCTATAATTTGGTGAGAATTATTTTTTATTTAGTGAGATGTTATAACCCGTTTAAGGAACATCTGGGTTTGATAAGACCCATACCCATGAATTCGGGTCAAATGCATGAAAAGCCTCCATTTAAAAATTAAGCAAATCTGATTACTCCAAAAAAAGGGGGAGCGAACACATCGCGACACATAGGATTTTTATGTTTTCGTTTATATATATTATAGATATATATTTTTATCCCCCGTATTACGGGGGTTGTTTTATATTATTTGTTCTAATATTTATTTAATTTTTACATTTAAACTTTTTTATTGTATGAAAGTTAATAATATACTTATGGTTTGATGATAAATTGTTTGACAAATAAATGAGATGTTATAACCCGGTATAAAAGTTATATGGTTTTGATGAGACCCAAGACCCGTTTATTTCTTTTACTATAAAATTGGTTGCTTAATTATAAATAATATTATGAAAGTTAATAATACACTAATGGTATGATGAGACCCAAGACCCATTTATTTTTTTACTATCAAAATGGTTTTTAATATAAATAAAATATATATTTTTTTTAAAAGAAATAAGATATTAATTTTTAGTATATCCTATTTTATAGGATTTTTACATCAATAATTTGGTGAGAATAATTTTTAATTTAATGGGATGTTATAACCCGTTTAAGGAATATCTGGGTTTGGTAAGACCCATACCCATGAATTCGGGTCAAATGCATGAGAAGCCTCCGTTTAAAAATCAAGCAAATCTGGTGACTCCAAAAAAAGGGGGAGCGACCACATCGCGACACGTAGGATTTTTATGTTTTCGTTTATATATATTATAGATATATATATATATATATATATATATATACATACTTAAATAAATGGATATTAAAATGTCTTTTCAATTAAATGTGTGAAAGTACTAATTTGCTCTCATGTGCAAGACACATGACCTGACTTAAAGGACAATTTCTAATTTTGTCTTCTTTTATATTTAGGGTGTGTTTTGGGTTGCTTATTTAAGTGTAAAAGGACTTTTTGTTAAAATGACTTATAAACTTATGAATATTTTAAAAGAAGTTTGTACAAAGATGTTTGTGTTAGCTTATGTATTGGTGAAAACCAAAATGACTAAAAAGGACACTCTTTTATAAAAGAAGTGTGATGGGTTTTGAGAGTTAGAGATGAGTAATAGGTAAATCAAATCCATTAAATTTCTAATTTTTCAAAACCTCTTTATTTTATCTTTCCTATAAGTTAAAATCAATAAGGTCTTATGGTTTTGCCAAACACCTTATTAACTTTTCAAAAAGTTTATAAGGTATAAGTTAATGAAAATAAGGAATCCCAAACACCTATTTAACTAAATCTTGAATATATATATCAAACAATTTAATGGCATGTGAGAGTTGCGTATACAAATTATTAAAATCATGTACATATGAACTTCGGCACTTTGCTGTTTTAATCTGAAGGATTTCTAAATCCATCGGTGAACAGAGTATGATCGAAATCAAGTTAGTAGTTTCCATCATCGAAGAATATCTCAGCCGTGGACCCAACTATAATCTAAACCATGAGATACGTTTGTACATATATAAATAAATACGAATTAGGTGATGTCAGTAGTCCCTGGTGACAGCCCAGATACCGAGATATCATTATTTGCCAGAAATGTGATTCATGTTTCATCTATGGGATTTTTTAGACACACCCCATGGTGTTTCCTAAACACCCTCCCATTAAGCCATGAATCGGGCGATAAGCCGTTTAATAGTTGGGTGTTTTGGAAAGTTATGTTTTTTTGTTATTTTGCAATATATTTTTTTTGTTTTATTATGTTTTTGTCTTTTTGTTGTATTTTAATTTTATTTTGTTTCTTTTGTATTTTTTGGCACGGGTAACCTTTTTTTGATCGGTTTTGTAAGGTCATTTGATCGGTTTTCGAAGGTCACAACCGGAAAAACAATTTTAAAATTAATAACGAACAAAATAAAACGAACGACTTTTATATAATAATAATTAGTACATAACGACTTATATTTGTTTTCTTTTTTTGCATGTCGGGTGTAACAGAATTTTTGTGTGTTTTAAACTAATAACGAAACAACAATTTTAAAATTGAAAACGAACAAAATAAGCATAACGCATAACCAGGTTTATAAAATAATAATAATTAATACATTACGAGTTCGAAAAAAAACCAAACGAGTTCGGGGAAAAAGTAACAGCATACAAAAAAGAAATCTAAAATGCGGCACCACCCGCGTCGTCATCGCTCCCCATCTCGTCGAAACGTGGCGCTGGTACTGCGTACTGGGCTCCATGCTGCTGGGCAGACAAATAACCAACCATCCAGCTCACTTGACGCTCTAGTCTCTATAGGCGGGAGTTAGTGGCCGCATCCAAACGCACGGCGCGATGTGTACGCGGAACGCGCTGCGGGTGCTGATGCGGTGGCTGTTATGAACACGATAAATTAACGTTAACAAGATACAAAAAAAATTAAACGATAAAATATAACGTACCTGATCACCGTCCTCCATGTCCCTCATCACTGTCAACCTCGGCGCCCTAAATATCCACCCCCGGCTCCTCGATTGGCGGAGGCTCAAAAAGTGGGACCTCTACGTACGGGCCAGAATTGAAATTAGTGACCAGGTGATACTGGCGCCCAATCTTCTTGACGATTTGCATGCCTTGTGCCCGTCCACGGTCCAGCTCTCGCGGCAGAATCGGCGGCTTAATGGGTTGGTCATCCAGTAGGTGCCCGTAGCCCAAAGACAACGCAATCCGCGTAACGAACGTGCCACCGACCAATTTCCCGCGGCCCTGCCTGTGCGAATAAATGGCGAAGTAGTCACCGAGACAGCGAGCTAGGTTGCAGTGTCTCCCCGTAAGCAGGCATCGCAAAAAAAAGATGTCACGGAGGTTGCAGTGATCTGCGCCCGCCCCCCCCCCCCCCCCCCCCCCCCGTGACGACCCTGTACGGTATGAGCAATAAGCCTGTGTAGGTACCTGTACAAAAAAAACAATAAAATTTAATATTATTATATTAAATTATCATATATTATATTATATTATATTATATTATATTATATTATATTATATTATATTATATTATATATTATATTATATTATATTATATTATATTATATTATATTATATTATATTATATTATATTATATTATAATATAATATAATATAATATAAATATAATACATATACGTGTACAAACCTGTGCAACGGGTCCCTAATGGCTGAGGCTTTGGCGTCTGGCTTGTATTCTCTGTTGGTACATGATGTCAGTAGTTCAGTGTCTAGTGTCTGTAATCGAGTTAGTTGGATTTGTGTTTTGGATGTAAGCGAAGTTCTCACAAGTTCGCTGATATAGGCGAACTTGTGGAACAAGCGAAGTTAGGAACAACTTCGCCTAAACATGCTAGGCGAAGTTGTCGTCTGTTATAAGTCTAGGTTACGGCTAGGTTTTGTATTAATTCATTGATCGAGTTGTAACGAGTTGTCCAGTGTTTGTGATTGATATCACGTGTTTTCGGTTGCAATACAACATGTCTTTGTTTATTGTAACGTGTGTTTGATCGTGTTAACTCGTATCGTCTTCTACGCTCGAAACGTCTTACGTAGGGATTCCGCACCTACGTAGAACGAGATATTCCGTGTAGATCCAGCTGGGAACCTACAATTGGTATCAGAGCTTTTGCTCGTGATTGTGTGGTTCGGGATTATCACGCGGGTGTAGAAATCGTTCCGTTCGACTATTCGCGGGACGAGTTTACCGAGTTTTTGTGTCCTACTCACCTCCCACCATCAAAAACAACCCATAAAACCTTCGCATACCTCGCAAAATCCAGAAATCAAACCTGCAAAATCATCGTGTTCATCAGGCGAAGTTGCCGCTACTGTTTGTAGGGTTTAGGCGAAGATATAAGGTTAAGCGAAGTTATCCACAACTTCGCCTTCCTCACAAGTTCGCTTATCTCAAGCGAAGTTACCCACAACTTCGCCTACCTCACAAGTTCGCTTAACTTAAGCGAAGTTATCCACAACTTCGCCAAATCAGGCGAATTTAGAAAAGAGAGCGAAGTTACGAATTCAAGCGAAGTTCAGACTTAAGCGAAGTTAACTTCAACTTCGTCTACAGTACCGTTAAGAATAAAATTTTTATTTTTCGGGTTTCTTTGTGTTTTGTGAAAGATGACTTCTATAAACATTACGGAACTGGTGAAGATGGAAGTGGAAGCGGGTTCAGCTACTAAGGCACCGAAGATGCTTAAGGGAACCGATTTCGTGGCGTGGAAGGATCGGTTTGAACAATATGTCAAATACCAAGATGCTAAGATGTGGGTATGCATTCAAGATGGATACATTCCACCAACTGCTGAGTATGAGGGTCGTGATCAGATTAAGAAATACAACAAGATGGAAGAGGAAGAAAAGAAAATGTATGAGGCTGAAAGCAAAGCTCATGCAGCGATAACAATGGCTCTTCCACAAGAGATTCTTCACACCTTCAGGAAGTATAAAACTGCTAGAGAACTTTGGGAAGCGCTTGAAAACCGATTTGAGGGTAATGTGGGGATTCGTGCATCAAAGATTAAACTACTTAAAACCCAATTCTCGGTGTTCAAGTACTTGAAGAATGAATCACTTGATGATATCATCACGAGATATTATCATCTGATGACCGAACTCAGCAATTATTCCATTGCTTACAAAGAAGATGAGATCGTGGAAAAGCTTCTTGATGCTCTCCCACCGAAATGGGAGATGTACACTGTCTTGATGAGAGAAGATAAAGAGTTTGCCGACTATGACTTGGAAACAACAGTCAACAAACTACGAACGTTTGAACTTAACATGGTTCGAAAGAGACACCAACTAATCAGGTTCAAGATCCGGGAATGTATGGTGCAAAAGTTAATACAAGTTCAAGTTCGAAGTCTGAATCATCTGCTTACTACTCAAAAGGAGACTCGGGCGCTAACTCAACACATGAAGGTCATGTATCTCTCAACATGAACGGTGATGTGTGTTTTGTAGCTGGCGGATCAAATACTTCTAAACCTCAAGCAACCAAGGGTAGTTTTTCCTCAAGTGTTCCTAACAACAACTACTCTAAGATGCCCATGAGTGTTAAATCTGCCGAACAGCAGTTTGCTCTCTATGCATCTTTCATTGCTTCGTATGAAAATTACATTAAAGGTAAGATTGTTGATCCTGCAACTTTGGACGAAGACTATGATCAGATCGATGCTGATGATCTGGAAGAGATGGATCTGCAATGGCAGATGGCGATGATTGTGAGAAGAGTTAAGAGGTTTATGAAGAAGACATGTAGAAAGTTTGTTGGTGAAAGACCAGATTTTGACAAGTCAAAGGTGCGATGTTATAACTGTCAACAAAATGGACACTTTGCGAAGGAGTGCACAAATGAACGTGTAGAATGCAGTCAGAACAGGTCTACACAACAGAGTGGTGGAAGTAGTGAGAATAGGGCGATGATATCCAGACAAGACGGGGAGTACAACTGGAATCTGCATGTTGAGGAAGTATTCGAACAGGCCAATTTAGTGACCATCGAAACTGCAGGAAGTGAGAAAGTGACTGGCGAAAATGAAGCTTACATGGCAGAAGTGACAGACCAGCTCTCCGAGGTAAGTACTAAACTCCCTTGTACGAAATGTGAAAATCTGTCTGAACAATTGACAACTATAACTGATCAGTTTGTTAGTTTGGATGCTCAATTTAAAACATTAAAAGAAGATCATCATTTCACTAAAGCTAGAGAAAACAGTTATAAGGTAAAAATAAAAGCTAGTGGGAAAGATATTAGAAGTCTTAAAGCAAATCTAGCTGAAAAAATTCAAGTAATTGATCTTAGCTATGAAGTGTTAGAAGAGAAAACCAAACTAATAGCTGAAGGGGATAAACAGATAGCTGATCACCAGGTGAAAGTGATGGAACTTAACAGAAAGCTTGAGCAATTTAGAAATTCCTCCGCTATACTTGATCACCTCGTTAGTGATCAAAGTTCCCCAGTTAAAAGAGGAGGAATTGGATATCATGAAGTTCCACCACCTTACAATCATAACTATACTTATGATCCTAGTAATCAGAAATCTGTTGATGTTGATTTTGGTCAGACAGTTCCGGTTAAGGTTACAATTAAAGATCCAGAAGTTAGTAAAGGCGAAACATGTAAGCCTGTTTCTAATGTTAAGATTTCTGCTCCTAGTCCTGTCTCATCAAATTCGAACAAGACATCCGAGTCTAGTGAGACAAAAGAAGAGGCAGTGTTACCAAAAAGTGGAGAGAAACATAAAACAACTGAAAAGAATTCTCCACTAAACCCGTATGTCCCACCATATGTGAGACAAACGGGCAGTAATGCAGCCTCAACATCTAAAACAACTATTGAAAAGAAAGTTGAACACAGGAGTTGTTTCAGATGCAATCAATTAGGACACCTAATTGCTGATTGCTCTCTAAAGCAGAGATTCAGAGGTGTGAGGCCTTCGAAAACTGAGAACAGAACTAACAGTAGTCACTTTAATGGTAAAAATGAAAACTCATCAAAGTTCAGACATTGGACTAATCTAGGTTTTCAAAGAAAACGATCTCAGTTTTTCACTGCTAACAACCATACCATAAGTAATAATTCATTTAATTCACGAAGGTTTGGATTGCCTCATAGTCAATCTACAAGAAGGTATCCTTTTAGGACTTACATAAATTATTCTGATACTAACTTTGGACAGCCAAAGTACGGGATGTATCGACCCAGACCAATAGGTCTCGGGTCCCCAGATTTTAATCCTCTGCTTTAATCTGCAGGAACAGTTGAACATGGCTGCAAACAATCTATGGGTTGTGGATAGCGGCTGTTCCCGGCACATGACGGGTAACAAGAATTTGTTACACGAATGGAAACCTGTTCATGGAGGAAGAGTGAGTTTTGCTGGAGAGACCGGTGGAAGGATTACTGGAATTGGGACGGTGACTAATGGAAAAATGACTTTAGAGAAAGTGAATTTCGTTGAAGAACTGAAGCATAATCTGCTGAGTGTATCGCAGATCTGTGACAAAGATTACACTGTGCTCTTTACCAAGAATGAAGCGATCGTGCTGTATCCTGGTTTCAAGGTACCAGAGGATTGGATAGTTATGAAGGCTCCAAGAGAAAAGAATACGTATATTATGGACATGAGGTCGACTAAGATGGCAACAGAAGAATCGTGTCTTCTGTCAAAAGCAATCAGAATCAGAAGTCAACAACAGGTGGATGTCAGTTTCTTGGAGGCAGATTAGTGTCATGGCAGTGCAAGAAGCAGACCTCAGTCGCCATTTCAACCTGTGAAGCAGAATATATGGTAGCATCGAACTGCTGCTCCCAGGTTCTTTGGATTCAACAGCAATTGCGCGATTATGGTCTGAATTTCACTCATACTCCTATTTGCATTGATAACACTGCTGCTATCTCAGTAACTAACAATCCCGTAAAGCATAGCAAAACTAAACACATTGTCATCCGTCATCATTTTATACGGGATTGTGCTGAGAAGAAATTGATTGTGCTCGAAAAGGTTGATACGTTAGATAATTTCGCTGATTTGTTTACTAAAGCGTTTGACAAAACTTGTTTTCAAAACCTTGTTGAGCTGAATGGGATGATCAATCCCGAGCAACCGTGTTTTTCGTTTTTGTTTAAAAAAAAAAAAAAAAAACGTCACTATCGCTTAGAATTATGTCGGTTGCCTCAGTTTGAAGGACATATTTTCGGATATGTTTGGTCCTCATTTCTACTTGTAGAATATGAGGATAGCCATTAACCAGATAACTGAAAGTGACCGGGGCGGTTTATGATGTGTTTTTATTCTTTCGCTGAAAATTAGTCTATCATACTTAGTTAGAAGGACACATACTTGTATGTGGTCGGTCCAGCTGATCCATTGGATCTTCAGGATAGCCGTTTACCTGAAAACTTCAATTTAATCGGGGCGATTGAAGTTAAAATTTTTTGGGAGATGAAATTATTTTTCAAGTCTACTACTTCGTAAGAAGTTCCTTTACCTTGTTTAACAGAAAATTGATCCAACCTTGGAAAGTGATAGATATATTGATTCTGTGTGCTTAACTAGTGAAGTTATTAGGCCTAAAAGACTTTAGAACAGTCATTGTATGTCATGGTAGCTTATTATGGTGCGTAAAAGTAGAAGTGATACTAACTAAATCTACTCGATTTTACGTGGAAACTCCTTAAGAGTTGTGCATGTCTCCATATATATATCTTTCCGAATAATAGGCAGAAAAGCGATTACCCAGTCATACACGAGCCCGTGAGTGTTCTGATTCCCGTGAAGATAGCGTATCAAGAAACTGCAGTGATCCAGATTCGGGACTTGCAGTTGTTTACTACTCTGAAGTTGTGTAAATACTTAAAAAAAAAAATTATGTTATTGAGACATTCTAGAGTTCATAATGTTAATACTTCTCAATCAAGATGTAAGAAAGAGAATGGGAAGAAGACTCTACAAAGATGTGTACTTACTATTTAATCAGACACTACGGGTCGAGGTCAACTCGGGGTGACTTGGGGAAAGCCAAATATGCTTTGAGAATAGATATGAGGCATCATAATCTCTGAGTTGTTGCCCATTTAAGTTTTGAGCTTAATTGAACCTAACCCGTATCACAGAAACGATGAATACCATTTTAAGTTATTTACCTACTTACAACCTGTTTCTTTATGTCATAATACAGCTGAACATGGATCTGTGTGACAGTCACTTAATTAGTATGATTCCTGTTCGGATCTTTTCTAAAACATGGTAGTCCCTGTCGAGACTGAAATTTGATCCCGTGTACTTTATTTTTAATAAGTTTTATCCTACTTATGTAATTGTATGATTTTATATCTGGTTACTTGGTCTTGATCGTATCATTTAACGCTTTAAAGGATGTTTTAAAACTTAATTGCAAATTGTTCAAATTATAGGGGTTTGTTTTGAAAATTTTAATATCGGCGAAGTTGTGCATAACTCCGCCTGCAATAGGCGAAGTTATCCCTAACTTCGCCTGTATAACCTTGACCCTATATAAAGGATTTTCATTGGTCAAACTGTTCAGTATTTCAAAAACCAGCGAACTTATCTTCTGAAACCCTAAGCGAACTTATATCTCGATTCTTCTGTGTTCATTTTTCCAGTTCTAATCCGTGATTAAAGGTGTGTACGATTGTAGTATCGTATAATCACGTTCATTAAGGTTAATCAAAGGTCGTTTCGACCCGATTCACGACCTCGATTTTCCGAAACCTTAACACCCGAGTTTCAAACTTACTTTCACGGGGTCGTAAACATATTAATCGTCTAGATCGTCTCTAAAACATGTGTTTAACTGACTGCAATCTCCAAATTGACCTAATCAATTCGTTTGAATCGTCTATCTGTTGCCGATTCATATTCGGCGAAGTTACAGTTTAGGCGAAGTTATCCGTAACTTCGCCTGAGGTTTAATTATGTAACAGTATTTGAGGCGAAGTTGTGGTTAGGCGAAGTTATCATTAACTTCGCCTGGCCCTTTTTACTTAACTGTTATCCGGCGAAGTTCAAGTTGAGGCAAAGTTGTTCCCAACTTCGCCCCACCTCTAACTTCGCCTATACAGAATAAATCATAACTTCGCTCATGGTAAGAGGCGAACTTGTGATTTGCCTTGACGTTTATCTAACTTAGCCTGTTTGTTGCAGAAATGGCAGCTGTAGCTGGAGCAGGCGGCGCAGGTGGTGATGAAGGTGGAGATAACCAACGACAGTTTTTCCCGAGTCATAACATGTGCATCACATTAGACCCGGATGCGAGCGGTGTTGATGATTTCCGCGAGATCATCACGTTCTTACTCCGCTCGCGTATATTCCACGCGATTACCACAACGCTGCCGATATCTTTGCCAAACATTGAAGATTTCTGGCAGACAGTGGAATATGACTGTCGAGTCGAGCCCCCGGTTATGCGTGCAACGGTCAATAATCAGATAGTTCAGTTCTCATCTGAACAGATCCGGGTGGCTTTGCAGTTCAGAGATGAAACGAGAGACGATCCGACAGATTTCGTGGCTCCATTCCGAGATGGTGCGTTTCTGAGGATGGGATATTCTGGTCCCTTGAGAGATACTCAGAGACGCAAGGGGTTCTTGCTAGACCAGTGGCGCTTTCTCATGCATGTGATGATCGTGTGCATGTCAGGGAGAAAGGCTGGTACTGATGGGATGGGCGCGACCATGCAGTCGGCGATGACTGCTCTGACTTACAATAAGCGTTACAGCTTTAGTCAGATGGTATTCTATGAGATTGATCGTCAAAGAAGAGCGATGGCGCGTGAGATATTTCTCATGTATCCAAGATTCCTCCAAATGATCTTGAATCATGTTGCTCCCACGTTACCTCAGCGTCGCCCGATTCGATACGTGGAAAGTGTAAGTAAAAGGATCTTCGCCCTGTGCAGATCATCCAGTGCGAGGAGTAAACCTGAGCTCCGTCCTAGACATACTCCACTATTTGGGTACTTGATCAACCCAGAGTATGTTCCAGCTCATGGGGACGAGTTTCGGGACCCTCAACCACAACAGGCTGGAGCACCTCAAGCAATACCTGCTGCTCCTGTTGTGTCACCGGAGGACAATGTAGACCTTGATGTGGCATTTGGTGGTCAAGGTTTCTTTGATATGGATCGTGTTGATCCTAAAGAAAATGTGCAAGTCTCAGTTGAAAGGGTTTCGAGTGTGAATATTGCTAGGCCAGCTCAGACGGTGGCTGATTCTGATTCAGATGATGATGTGGGTGAAGCGAGACGAATTTTGGTAACTCAAGAAATAATTCATGGGAAAAGAAAAAGAGCTGATGATGACAGTGAGTCAGATTTTGAGGAAGAAGTACATCAGCTGATTCGTAGATCAAGAAGGGAACGGGCAGGTGCAGGTTCGGGAGCTGGTGAGAGCTCAAGGGTGGTACGTTTCACTCCACCCGCACTGTCCGGTATGACCATGGTTCCTACACCATTGCAAGTTACAAGGCCAGGCGCCACGGATGTTCCCGTGGTGGCTACCTCATCCTCATTTGGCCTCCCACCCACTACATTCCAGCTATCGACTCCGGAGATTGTTTCCTTGCCACCTCCAACTCTTACTCCAACGGAGGTTGTGGCAACATTTATTGAGTCGACGGTTGTGGCCACTGCAGGGTTGTCAGTTACGATACCACCTGCGGTTACGTTTACGCCTACTTCTGAGGTCCCGGTTACAATGGAAATCCCTCCTCAGTACACTCAAGATATATCACATGTGAGGTTTGATTTCGATGCAACCTTATCCGACTCAGAACGAATAGCAGCGCTTGAACGGGTCGTGGCAGAACAATCAAGGGTAAATCTTATCCAGACCCATGCTATCAGTGCCTCGTTGCAGAGAATCAGATACAATCGTCCCTGCTGATCGAACATGGAAAAATCATTGATGCTTTGAAGGTGTTCTTGGCATCTCAGGGGGAGACGAGCTGTAAGGGTGATGAGCTGAGGACGAAAAAGCGTAATGATCGAGACGATGATCCCAATGCATTGAAAGGTGCAGATGGAGAGTTGCCAAGAACTGAACAAGCTCTTGGGACTTCCACATCTCAGGGGGAGTCAACAAGTGCAGCGGGCGGTACAGGTGATGATGTGGTGGTCGTGGATGCTGAGGTGGATGATGATTTTATAGGTGATGATGATGTATTACCAGTTGAAGAGATAGAGAAGATTGGTGCAGAGATTGTTATTGATAATGATATTGCAGAGGGAGAGATTATAGAAGAGAATATTGAGCATGAGATTCCGGATGTTGATAAGGCAGATATAGGAAGTGATGAGACGGAATGGGAAGAGCAGCCAGATGGAAAGAAGGCTACGCTCAGTGGTTCGTAAAAACGAAGAAACCGCGGTCCCTACTATGTTCAAGAAGAGTTACAACATTAGAGGTTATGCTTAATCGAGAAAGGGGATTATTTGCTGGTTATATGATGAGCAGTTGAGGCTCTTTGTGATTAAAAGATATGATGGTGTTCAGTACTTCAAGAGGATGTTGAGATCGTTGAATACATTGCCAGAATGTGAAGTGAAGGACTTAGTCAGATTGGGGTTGATAAACAGGAGTGATGATAACATGGCTAGAGTCATTGGAAAGATTGTTTGGAAGAAAAGTATAAAAGAGAAGAAGTTTGAGCTGTTGAAACCACAAAAGGGAAAACTTATTGAAGACAAAGATAGAGGATTGAGAGCAGATGGCAAGCCTTGGATGATTATGAAGTATAAGCCGATCCGGTGTTTAAAAGAAGTGCCGATGAAACAAATGCCCATGGATGTGCTCAAAGATCTGAAGTGGTGGTATGTTGATTGTGAAACAGCTGAGGCAGTAATGGAGGACGAAGATGAACAAGAGCTGCTGAGAGTGTATGATCCAATGCATCTAGTGAACTTGTCTCAAGCTGATCTGCAGGTGCTGAATGAGAAAGAAAATATTTTATATTCCTGCTTGGAAAGAAGAAGCGAAGAAATATCAAAGAGTTGTTTCGGTTTATGTACGAGAAGGAGTTCATTCGTAAAGATGAAAGATACAAGATTGTTGAAGATTACAAGACACGTGCTTGAAGATAGAGATATGAAGCTAATGCCAAGGGGGAGTCTGTTGGTACATGATGTCAGTAGTTCAGTGTCTAGTGTCTGTAATCGAGTTAGTTGGATTTGTGTTTTGGATGTAAGCGAAGTTCTCACAAGTTCGCTGATATAGGCGAACTTGTGGAACAAGCGAAGTTAGGAACAACTTCGCCTAAACATGCTAGGCGAAGTTGTCGTCTGTTATAAGTCTAGGTTACGGCTAGGTTTTGTATTAATTCATTGATCGAGTTGTAACGAGTTGTCCAGTGTTTGTGATTGATATCACGTGTTTTCGGTTGCAATACAACGTGTCTTTGTTTATTGTAACGTGTGTTTGATCGTTTTAACTCGTATCGTCTTATACGCTCGTAACGTCTTACGTAGGGATTCCGCACCTACGTAGAACGAGATATTCCGTGTAGATCCGGCTGGGAACCTACATTCTCCTAGGGGGGTAGTAGGCCAAGGTGTAATGCTAATCGCCGTCCAAAAACGTCTCAACACGTCATCTGGTGATTCGTGTATGCTCTGCGTATAAACAGGGGCGGTTATATCCTCAATTGTGTACAAGCCCAGCGCCCTGGCAAACTCCTCCATCGACAGATAATCTACTTTATATATAAGTTAATTGAAAAGGAAAAAAAAATACCTGAAAACGAACGTAGAGTAAAACTCTAACGTGAGAGCCCGGTACGCTGGCTCCTTTGCGGTAAACAATCTTTCCCATGGTGTATCCGTCCCAACAATTCTTTCTATCCTGTCTTCTGCCCGAACCATATTTATAAACTCCCTAGACAAGGTCGAGGAAGGTTGTGGCTCCATTTTCCGAAGTTGCGTAAACCGGATTTGATAATCGGAGTGCGGGTCAAACCTCAAATGCTCGTAAACAACAAGTACTTCGTCCCCAAAAATGTATGTATCCGCCATCTATGTTTAACACATAAATATAACCGGTTATTGTCAAACCCGTAAGCCAAACCCGTTTCCTGGTCAAACCCGTAACCCAAAACCCGTTTCATCATCAAACCCGCCCGTAAGACAAACCCGTTTTCTAACCATCCCGTAACCCAAACCTATTTCACTAACAAACCCGTAAGCCTAACCCATTTTCTAACCATCCGGTAAGCCAAACCTGTTTCACTAACAAACCCGTAACCCAAACGCGTTTTCTAACCAACCCGTAACCCAAACCCGTTTCCGGGTCAAACCCGGAACCCAAACCCGTTTATCATCAAACCCGTAACCCAAACCCATTTCCGGGTGAAACCCGTAACCCAAACCCGTTTATCATCATACCCGTAACCCAAACCTGTTTCACTAACAAACCCGTAACCCAAATTCGTTTCTAACCAACCCGTAAGCCAAACCCGTTTCTGGGTCAAACCCGTAACCCAAACCCGTTTATCATCAAACCCGTAACCTAAACCCGTTTCCGGGTGAAACCCGTAACCCAAACCCTTTTATCATCATACCCGTAACCCAAACCCGATTTCTATCCATCCCTTAAACCAAACCCTTAAATCAACCAGTTTGATTAACAAACCCGTAAACCCTTAATCTAATAGAACACCTTTATCAAAATAGAGTAAAACAGAAGTATCATAGTTACCTTATTGTTGCCGGGTCGGAGTTGGTGTTGTTAAAGACAGAAGAAGTTCAGGACTATTGGGGGACGGTGATTGAGGGTTTTTGTGGGAAATATGGTGTTTGTTTGAGATTGAATGTGAAAAGTGATGGTGGGCGGTGGGTTAGGGTTGTGTTTAACTTTGATCCGCGACTTATCGCCCAATACGGCGCTTAGTAGTATTTTTTTTTAATTTAAGTATTTAAGGTATAAATAAATTTTATATAAAATAATTTTATATATTCATAATATATAAACGGAATTATACTAATAAAAAGACAAATTTGATATGGAAACAATACTAAATTACAAATTTGAATATATAAACGAATTGAAACTAATAACAATTAACAACAAAAATTTGATATTAAACCAATAATAAATTACAAATTTGAATAAATACATTAAATTCTATACAGAGACTAATTTCTAAGATCATCTTCTGATAAGCACTCCCAAAATAGCATCAACACAACAGTTTTTTGCAGTGGCCCTCCACTCACCGGCAAGCAAGTCACCCGAATCCGTGTCGGCCAACGGCTACAGGTTTGCCTCACTAGAAATGGGGAATAATCAATCATTACGCCCGGGTATCTTGGCCGACAGCAGCTCCCCAGCCACCCATATGCCGGAACTAGTACCGTATACAGGTACCGTTATGCCCGCATATCTCCGATATTAGCTGGCCCTTGCGATTTATCATGCAAGGCGACTGTTTGTGGGGACACCGAATTCATCAAAGATCGGTGCCATCTTCCTTATTACATTGGAAACCCAACCCATGGAGGTTTATACGGGACTTTATTATTACAGAGCTACCAATGCTTCCCGACACAATCACCAAAATCCTAAGTAAAGGATACTGTTGGGATTTATGAGGGGGGACTACTAAAGTGTTCCGCCATCTCTCGACAGCTGCACTGGTAGCACATAAGTTCAAAATAGCATCTACACAGTCACCACTATTATTTTTAAAATATATGTAAACAACCGAATGCAAAAAAACAAGGTTGAAAAATATATATTTTTAAAATCTATTTTATATATATTATTAATTTATATATATTTATATATATTTTTTAAAAATCTATTTTATATATATTATTAATAAATATATATTTATATATATTTTTTTAAAATCTATTTTATATATATTACTAATAAATATATATTTTTAAAATCTATTTTATATATATTATTAATAAATATATATTTTTAATAATAAGGGACTCCAAAATAACATTCACACAGCGTCCACTATTTCTGAACGAAATTATTATGGCTGTGTAGATGCTATTTTCGGACCCCGTCATCATTATTTTCTGGTGGTGGTGGTGGTTTTGGTGGTTTAATCTGGGGGATGTTTTGAGTGAAAGGTTGAGCGTTTATTTTAATTTTGGCGATTTGAACGGTTAGAACCCGTGGGTATTTAACATCTTCAAAAAATAAAGTCGATAAGCCGTGGATCAACCACTAAGCCGCGGATCCAATTTACAGCAGAATCCGCCGCGGATCGACCTCTAAGCGGCGGATTCGATCTACTTTTGAAGATATTTATTAATATTTTAATATTTCTGGTACCTTTTTATATTTTTTTAAAAAAATATATTTTAACATGATATATTTAATTATTTAAAAAATATATATTATCGAAAGAATTTTTTTAAATATCATTTCTTATATTTTTAAATATATTATTTTTAAGTTTTTATCATGTTTTATTTTTATAAATAAACATATTATTTTTAAGTTTTTATATTTTTTTATTATTTTAATATTACTGGTATTATCAGATAAATTTGTTTATAAAATATATTATTTTTAAGTTTTTATCATGTTTTATTTTCATAAATAAACATATTATTTTAAGTTTTTATATTGTGTTATTATTTTAATATCACTGGTACTATTTTATATTATATTTAAATTATATATTTTATCAATTTTTTTAAATATATGGTACTATCTTAAACTAATAACAATATATTTTAATATTATTTTAATATTACTCCCACTAGAAATGGATTATATATTTTGAAGATATTTATGATTATTTTTAAATTTCTAGTACTATTTTATATTATTTTTAAATTATATATTTTATCATTTTAAATTTTTTTAAAATATATGGTACTATTTTAAACTAATAACAATATATTTTAATATTACTCCCACAAAAATGGATTATATATTTTGAAGAAATTTATGATTATTTTTAAATTTCTGGTACTATTTTATATTATTTTTAAATTATATATTTTATCATTTTAATTTTTTTAAAAAAATATATTATTTTAATTTTAAATATCATTTTTAAATAATTTGTATTTAAAATTTGATGATAACACAAACATTTTATTCGTAATTATTCATAATAATACAAAATATTTTATTGATTCATCCTAAATAAACTGCCTCTTCAGTTTGCACTCGCCAAGTTTCCCTTATTCGCATATACTCTTTTATACGATCTTCGTACAAAGACCTCCATTCGTGTGCCGCTTCATTGGCGTATCCTTCCCATTGACGTGCCGGTAGCGGCACGTGGAAATTCCCTTCTAATTGTATGTTGAGCCAATGATTATCCGCCACATTTAAGACTCCTATTACCGGGATCTGAGATAGTGGTTCCGGACCCATTCTCATTGGGAAGTAACTCTCACTGGAGGTCAGATGGATATTGATTAAAACACAATCATACGTATGAGCCATTACGTGTCCGTGCCCTGGTAACTTAAACCACCTACTCTTTTGCTGGAATAAAGCAGAAGTTGAGTAGTCCAGCGAATCACAAACCATGTCATAATTACCGTTTATCTCGTAGTTCAACCTGTGCGTCCACCACAATTTGTTAGTGTCCATCTCATTCCTCATGCTTGCTCTGAACTCTTTCCAGTTCGTTTTACGCATGCCTAAGCCGACTGCGATTGCTCTGAAACCGCAATTACCATCTGGCTTTACATCTTTTATACCTGAAATGAACGGGTATGCCCAGGTGGGAATGAGGTGCCTATAACTTTCTATGATTGGGACCCCCTTTGGGTCACGCGGTAATGGAAAACCAAGGTCGGTTGGAGTCTCTTGCTTTTTAGATGAGCGTTTCGGTGGTTTAGGTATCTTAAACCGAGCTTGAGACTGAGACTGTGAACGCAAAAACGAATGGGTGGGGGGTTCGGGTGTTGGTTCCCGTGACAGAGAGGGGGCATAGGAGCTGTGTCTGTCAGGATCAAAAGACATGGATGGGGCGTAGGAGCTGTGTATGTGGGGATCAAATGACGGGGAGGGGGTGTAGGAGCTGTGTATGTGGGGATCAGTTGACGGGGACGGGGAGTACGACCTGTGTCTGTGGGTATCAATTGACGGGGACGGGGAGTACGAGCTCTGTCTAGGGGTATCTCTTTTCTTGGCTTGTTGGTTTAGATTTGGACGCCCCCTAGGGTCCTCTCGTTTCTCAGGCTCCCCCTTGTTTGATTTCCCAGGAAGAACATACATTATCTTTGAGAATAGACTTTTTTTTTTCATTCGGTTGTTTAGTCCTAGAACTTGTTTTTTCACATCTTCCAGTTCCGCTTCATAGTCTGGTTCTTCATGTCCAACAGACGCCGGACTGAAATCGAGCTTCCTCCAAAAGGGATCTATGTCTTTTAATGGAATGCGTATATTGTTAATAGTGTACCAGTTAAGCTTACAAGCATACGAAAAGCCTCATGATGTTTGTAACCGGTGGTCGCACTCCGCCCCCGTATCTTGCAATGTGTCAAGCAATGTCAGCTCTTTGTCAAGTTTAGCGATAGCAAAAAGTGACACCCTGTTATGTAGCTTGTCAAACAAAGTCAACTTATGGTACTTCTTGATCCTAACACGAGAGTCTTCAAGGGTCGCACTGATTTCTTCCATTTTGGAATTCACGACTTCAAGGGCAAACGCCGCAATAGAGTCTAGCGAATTGTTCGGACCCGGAAGGCATCTCTTCAAGTTCGCGTGCTGGCCCTTTACTCTGTTTGTTGTATGCTCGCCGAAGTTTAGTCGGTCGTCAATCCAGCACGACACGAACTTCTCTTTGTAGGGTACCAACCAGTTGTCGCGAATATAATACCAAGCCTCTACAAACAATAATAAAAAAATAAACAATTTAGGCAATGTACAACTAGAATCTAAAATCATGTGTACATAAAGGACAAAGACTTACCACGTCTGTCGTGTCCAGCTAACGCTGCTTCCATTTGACCGCAGTTGTAGTCGTACATAGATTTTGTTGGCAACTCATACAGTACTTTCCACCAGTAATTGAATGATTTAAAGATATCTGTCTGAAAAAGACTCTTATGTTTTCTCTGTATGTTCTGCATGATGTGCCACCTACAAAGGTTTTTGGTGGCATTGGGAAAGACTGTTTCACAGGCATTCATCAAGGCTTGGTCCTTGTCAGTCAGGATGACACGCGGCTCCCTACAATCGACGAGCATGTCTTTAAGGCGTTCCAGGGCCCATGTGAAGTTACACTCTTGCTCCCTAAAGAAAACTGCATGCACAATACAAAAAGACTTTGATGTCGACGTCACACCAATAAAACTGAACGAACGGCCACTTGTACATGTTGGTGTTGTACGTCGTGTCAATCAACAACAAATTTGGGAGCGCACGCCACATGGTATGCGACTTCTCGTGACAAAAGAAAACATTCTCCGTCCTATTGGTGGAAAGATTCTCCCATGTGTAAAAGGTAAACCAATGGGTTTGAAGAGAGTTTTCAAGTACCTACGTTGGGTTTAACAAAAAATTAATAAATATTACAAATATTCTTATTAAACATCATTATTATAATTAAATGATATTATTAATAATTTTCTTATTAAATCTTACAGAATATATATATATATATATATATATATATATATATATATATTTTATATATGATAAAACAAAACAATATATATTCTAAATAATATATATTAAAAAGACACTTACAAAATAATAATATTCTGAAGACAAGTACCTGCATGGGGGTTTCACCAATTTTATCTTGGTCATCAATAAGTTTCACGACGTTGTATATATCCCTAGTAATACATTTGTTACCGGGAAACCTTTTCTTTATGGCTGACTTAATTTGAGCAGCCCTCAGACCCTGCCTATGCAACGTCGCAACCATATCAATTTCCTCGTCGGTCAGTTTCCTTAGTGCCGGGTGCCCCTCCTCAAACAAAACAGGTTCGTGGTTGTGCGTCTCGTTGACAACCTCTAGCTTCCAACAACCACCTGGCGCGTGGTACCTCCCGACAAGTTTAAATGGACAGCCCCTTTTAATACTCCCGGTATGCCTCACCGTTCCCTTGAGTTTTGGTTCCCCACCTCGATTGCATACAATTTCAACACTTCTCTCCCTTGAACGTTGCACTGAGATAACACAACCATGCTCACGTCCTGTCTTCTTAACCTAATCCACCAACTCAGCAACAGATTTAAAATACTGATATTAAATAATGTAAATAAAGTAATATTTAGTAACGTGTTGAAAAATAATAATAATAATTTTTTTTTAAAAAAAAGGTCATACATTATTAGTTACATAAGAAAATGTCGTCTCCCGTATGTAACGATCACCATCATCATCATCATCATCATCATCATCATCATCATCATCATCAACAACAACATCAAGATCGCCATCGCCTCCTTCGCCGTGAGTCTCTTGAACGCCATCAACGACGTTGCTCGTGACTGGTCTTGCCATGTATGGTTGCTCTCCCAAAGGTAACTGGTACGAATTCTGGGTTCCGTAATACGGACCGTCTACATGTAACTGCTGCGAAGACTGGCCATAAGTATCCTCTACTCTGGCCTCATAAGTATTCGACGATGTCCTATTATCCTCCGGCCACGAAGGGTGACTACCTCCGTATATGATATACCCCTGATAAAAAATATTTGGCAAGAAAACGTATAATATTTAAAAATAACTAGCGCGCTTTTGTACTATATAAACACACTAAATAACCTGGTCAGGATTTGGTAAGTCGTACTGCTCGATATTTCCATATCCCGGCTCATGGTTCAAGTTGGGAAGTTCATTCAAATCTGGCAAGCCCGACTGCTCTGGCTTATCGTTGTATGCGTAGCCCGACTGCTCAGGCTGGTCGTTGTATGTGTAGCCCGACTGCTCTTCGTTCCCGTCACCAAACAAAATATCATATAAATCCATTATATTTTAACAAACACAAAACACAGATATTATAAGTTGGATCGGCCAATATTATAGAAATTTAACCATCTAAGATGGATATATGTAGAGAAAGGGAGACGGGTGTGACAAAATCAAATTATTGATTTGATCCGTCGCGGATCGAGCGATCAACCGCGTATCACGTAGGATGCATGACTCATTTGATAGTCGATGGATGTCGTGTAATCAATATGCGGCGGATCGCCCAATCCGCCGCTGATAACGTACAAACATAATACGACAAACGTTGTGGACATAATAGGACAAACACATTAATCCGCGGCTGATTGGTCGATCCGCCGCGTTGTGGGTGGGTGTTTTATTTTTTGGGTGGTGCCTCTAACAACACCCTTTTTTTTCATACACCATATGTAAACTACGCTTACAGAAAAAAATAACTTTGTAATTTATTATTATTTTTTCTATCTCGTGAGGTGTATGAATACTAAGAGCCCTTCATCTACGGCTACCCTTATGTTTTCTATAGAAACTTTGTTCGTTTGACAGTTGCCACCAGTGGCGAGGCTTGAACATACACGTCGAGGGGGTCGGGCTCAATATGTATATAAAAATTCATAGACTAAAGGGGGGCGGACTCAAAATTTCGGTCAGAAATAGGTGAATTTATACCATGTATAAAACTTTTCGGCTGGAAAAGGATAAATTCACCCTGCCAAGCGAAAAAAAGGAGGCCAGACTCAAAATTTCGATTGGAAGGTGTAAATTTACACTATGTATAAAAAATTTCGAGCAAAAAGAGGATAAATTTACACTACCGAGCAAAAACCGAGGGGGCCGGGCTTAAAATTTCGGTTGAAAACGTGTAAATTTACACTATGTATAAAAAATTTCGGCCGAAAAATGATAAATTTATACTAACGAGCGAAAAAACGGAGGGGGCCGGGGCCAGACCTATCCCCAACTAAAGCTACGCCCATGGTTGCCACTTCGTACCCTAAGGTATGGAGCTAGCCCATGCACGGATATCTCATGTAAAATTAGCAAGTGAATACTATGAACCAAACCACAAGTTCAAGAAATGAAAAACAAAAGACAAATAACCCGAAGACATCACTGCTATATATGTATATAGAACCCAACGCCCTAATCCTACTCGGACAACAAAACAATTCATCTGATTTCAAGTACTAAAAACGAAACTCTATCTCAAACATTAATTAAGTTTCAAAACTAAAAGTAATTAAGTTTCACCTTAACTCTTTAACTTTCCGACCTTAGATCTCCTTTAAACCGCCTTTTCAAGATCAACAACACATTCCTCTCTCTCTCTCTCTCTCTCTCTCTCTCTCTCTCTCTCTATATATATATATATATATATATATATATATATATATATATATATATCTCAGTGCTGATGAATTTCATTGTGCTTTGTTCTAGCATAAAAGGTTAGGTTTATGGCAAGTTTATGATGACATGTTATCACAAAAGAGAGTTACCTCTCAAGGATGAACTGATATAACTCATCAAAACGTAAACACACACGAAAAAAATATTGAATAACTTTCAATATATAATAAAGAAAATAAATCTCAATTACACATAACTCATGTTTCTCTTGCTAAACCCTAACTCGATTGCATCTTATGTGTTTTATATTGTTTAATCATAACTTGGTTTATATGAACTAACCTAATCTGCTAGCCAATACATTACATACTCTAATTATAATGCAGTTAGGAAATATTTTTAATTAAGAAACATAACCAACTTGTCAATATTGGTCTTTTAAGTTCCCTGACTTGTAACTTGGAGTTTGAAATTAACAACAATTGTCCTCTAATTTCTTACTCGAAGTAGACGGATCTTTGTCTCCATAGTTATCTCCTTTTACCTGTCTGATTTGACCTATGATCTTGAGCTTCTCGGCTTTCATGTAGGTCCCAAAACGACCACTCAACGGATTTTGCACTTGATAAACGTGTCGAGACCGGTGCGGTAAATCAAACGACCGAACATAAATATAAAGATAACGACAATATATGAACGATCTCGTTATCGGTTCAAAGATTTCATATATTAAAAACGAACTGACCAACCCAAGGTGAGCTCCCCTTGGGTGGTGATTTATATCATACAACACACTAGGGATGAGCAAAATCGGTACAGGTACCGTCGGTACCGAATCGATACCAATTTTTTGAGTTTCGATACAGGTACGCTACGGGACGGAACCGGTATTTCCCGAATTTTTACCTTCAATCCCGGTCCCGTACCGGTGCCGAACCGAATATTCCGGTACCGGTACCAAGAATTCGCAATTTTCGAAATCGGGACTGGTCGGTACCGGTACGGTCTCAATCTCATCCCTACAACACACATAAATTAAACACATAAAACCTCTATATATAGTAAAACATAACATATTCTAGAAGCCTTATCCCGTTGAAGCTAAACGCTCGTCCCCGAAGCTCTCATTTCGTGTCCGGTTTCCTCGTCGGCTTCAATTATATATTTGACCATTAAATATATAACATGTTTCGTAATTTGATATCGCAAGTCACACTTTTTGGCCTTACAATCACCCCCTTGGCTTGTGATATCAAAACATCGTCGAACCGTGTCTGGCATCTTCACGAATCAACCTGATTAAGCCGAAGCCTCTTCAATCATCCCCTAAAGGTATGATCCACCGGGGACAGCGATCAAATGAACCAAGCCTGTTATTTAAACTTTAAGTCCAAATGCGTATCCAATTTCTTCAAAGTTTCTCAACTCTCGAACGCCTAAAAAATAACATAGAAATAACATGCTTTGAACATGGTCCAACAATGACGATACCCCAAACGCATTTGACTTTCTTCAATTGGTCAACCCAAATAACATCCATAACTTGCAGCCCAAATATGATCCAACCCACATACACTCAGCCCAAATTCCAACAGCCCAAACTAAAATAACTAGAAGGTCCATCAGCCTTTGGGCCATAGCATGTATTATAATCATGCAGCCCAAGCCCAAGCCCACATCTTTATAACATTCAAACTAGGGCACAAGAACATAAACATCATGATGTCCAAGTAACTTCTAGCCACCACCTCCTTGTGACTGCCAGAAAAGGCTCACAGAAAAAAATTATCCGGTGACCGGCCGCCGGAAAAACGACTTATGGCCGTCGGAGCACCACCATCCACCGTTTTCCTTCCTTCAACAAACCACCACCAAACACCAAAACCTTAGTGCAACCTGTGAGCTGCCATCTTCTTAACCACATGTGACCAGAAAATCAACACCGGAAAAGCGATCTCCGGCCACTCTCGTCGGAAAAACGATCTCCGCCATCATTTATGGCCACTTCAGATCCAACATCAAATCATCATCCCCACTTCTGATCCAACACCAGCAGGCCATCGGCCGCCACCCTCAGTTGCCGAAAAACTGATTTCGGTTCCGTCTTCGTCGAAAAAACAAGACCTGGTGACTGCCGCCGGAAAAGCGGGTTTGGTCCTCTCCATCCACGACAACTCTCTCAGCCGTCGTGCGCCGCTAGCTTCTTTTTTCTTTTTTCTTTTTTTCTTTCTTTTTTTTTGTTTTGTTCACCGCGGCCACCACTAAACACTATGGCCAGAAAAACGAATGGAAAAACGCAGCCACCACCACTACCGCCAAAAAATGGCCCCCGAAATGCCCGGATCGGGCACTTGTAGATCCGAACATCCGGATCTACAAGGAGAATGCTCCAAACACGCTTATTTCCCACTTAATTTCCAACTTTGTTTCTAGATCTAGAAACTTTATTTTCAAACTTCAACGGATTTTAACGTCTCGGTTCGTGTAATAGCGGAAATAGAACCCGAATATCAAAAGCAAAGTTGAATCATAAGATTCGACCCGCTCTGATACCAATTGCAGGTCCAAAAACGACCACTTGAACGGATTTTGCACTGGATAAACGTGTCGAGACGGGTGCGGTAAATCAAACGACCGAACATAAATATAAGGATAAAAACAAGATACGAACGATATCGTTATCGGTTCAAAGATTTCATATATTAAGAACGAACCGACCCACCCAAGGTGAGCTCCCCTTGGGTGGTGATTTACATCATACAACACACATAAATAAACACATAAAGCCTCTATATATAATAAAACATAACATCTAGAAGCCTTATCCCATTGAAGCTAAACGCGCGTCCCCGAAGTTCTCATTTCGTGTCTGGTTTCCTCGTTGGCTTAAATTATTTACCTGACCATTAAATATATATCGGGTTTCGTAATTTGATGTCACAAGTCACACATTTTAGCCTTACATTCACAACCTTCATGGTCATATCATCATTTTAGTCTTCATCATATCGGTCTTGACATCCAGGAACACCTTTTGATCCATATATGTGTTCTTTCGATTCTTCGAAACTCGACTACCTCTCTGACCCTATCCCCGACCACTCCCTCGGTCGTATGAATTCACATAACCGCTCCTTTAGCTATGATTCTTGCCATCTAATCAAGCGTACACCAATCTTCCTTGATCTTCTTAGTGAGCAACCAATTTGATCTAACAAATTAAACCCTTGGTCACAATATAACTCATTCAACACGAATAAAAACAAACTCTTAGTTAAACCCTATTGTCCAACCAAAATAAAATAAATTCGATGATGATTAAACCATACTTGCTTAACCAAAGAAATAAAACTAAAACCAACTTGTGTTTTTATCATTTCTTTGAAGGGGAAGGTTAACGTACAAATGAAATTAACGTGTAAAACGTGAGAATCAAGTAGAGTAATTATATATACAAGTAGACTAATTATGTAATTACATCATAGAGTAATTACATAATTACTCTAGGATGTAATTACATAATTACCCTATGATGTAATTACATAATTACTTTACTTGTATATATAATTATTCTACTTGATTCTCACATTTAGCACGTTAATTTCATTTGTATTTGTTCCAAACTTTTTCTTTCAATTCCTCGTGGCACCAAATTTTTTTAAAGCAATTTAAAAAAAACAAATCAATATAATTTTAGCACCACAAATCCACACAAACTTCTCTTCCTTCTTTTGATTTCGACTCGGCCACATAAATCACCGGAAGTCAAACAAGCAGCCTTGTTGTTCTAACAAGCACCTTTTAAGAGAACCGCCCAAATCACCGCAACGTACCAACAACCTAAACACGACCGAACCTCGACTTTGGAACAAAGAAAATAAACTTTGATTAACGGCGAGAATGTATTCTTGATCGCCGATCCTCTTATCGATCACGGCTTCTCTAAAAATTGATATCTCCTTATCGACCGCGACTTTGATCAATAAACACCAAGTACATAACCGCTCTGATAACAATTCAAGAACGAATTTATATAATTCATCAAAAGGTAAACACATACGAAACGAATATTGAATCTCTCAATATATTACATAGGAAAATACTCAAAAACCTAATTCGGTTATATCTCATGTGTTCTATGATATTTAACCATAACTTGATTTATATGGGCTAAACTAACTTAGTAGCTTAAACATCGACTATTCTAATTATAGTGCAGTTAGGATACATATTGTAATTGAAAAACATAACAAACTATAACTGACTTGTCAATATTGGTGTATTAAGTTCACTAAGTCTGCAATTACCAACAACCGCATCGTTTTCCAGCTATTGGTTTAAGTTCTTCACCAGTAACCTTAGCCAAGATAATGGAAAGCTCAATGTGCTTTTATTCTCGTATAAAGTTGTGTTTGAAATAAATAAAATTCAAAATACGCTTTTCAAATTCTCCTATCATACTGTATATAATAAACATGTTTAACCCTTGTAATTTTCATTCTATTTATTTCTTCTATGAAAACTAGTGTTTGTTAACTTCTTTAACAAGACTAAACGCTCATTTGTGAGTTCAGTTGTTTTTCACTCGACATTTCAGTATTACATAAACAATATTAAAAACATAGTATTTTTTTCAAAATAAAGTATTATTTTTGATATCTTAAGCTATAATAGTATCGGTACCATGATGAAGCGAATCAATCCGACCAAATAACACTGGTACATATATAGATAATTGCGGAAGATACATTAGTATTCGTTAGTGTCAATACCATTTCGGTACCGTGATGAACCGAAACAAACCAATTTTCATCAAACAACATGAGTACCAATAACAATATTATCAAAACTTGAACCCGTATTTATTTTTATGGTTTTTAATTAACAAACTAATACCAATAAAATTTCTATCACGTCACCAACACAGGGCCCGTGTTTAAGCCGCCAGTTTAAGATTATTAAAGTAGTTAAAAAATAAGATTATTAAAGTAGTTAAAAAATCTAATAGATTGATTATTCTTTGCACGTAAAGAAATTAACTATAAAAGTTATAAAAGAATATATAAAGTGAAATATAATATTTTTCTAGTGATAAAATTCAAGAGGCCAAACTTTAAATTCATTTTAATTAAACAATATAATATAATATATATAATAATGTAATAAAATATATATTATATAAGAGGAAAAGTTAACATATAAGTATAAACTGAAAAATTGTAAAAATCATGCAAATCAAATCGTGTAATTATATATATAAGTAGTACTAGTTTTATATATAAGTACACTATTTGATTTACACGTTTAATGCTTACATTTAATTTGTATTTGATTAAAACTCATATAATATAATATTAAATAATGTAAAAAGAAATCCAGCCTTCAAGACTTTTTACATTATAAATGGTATTCGTACTTTCGGTTGGAATAGTACTGGGCTATTTCGTTTTTCTATACTAGACACCAAAAGTATATCATCTGGGCTTGAAACTTTAATAGCTACATATGGACTAGTGGAGTTCTCGTGGGTTTCAGATGTGGTATTAGGGCCGTCCAAATCGCTCGCCGCTCGAGCTCGCTTGCCACTCGCTTAGATATTGCTAAAAAATGCTCGCTCGTTTTACGCTCGATTGAAACCAAGCCGCTCTGCTCGGTTCGGTTTGCAAACGAGCAAAGGTCTGCTCGGTTCGGTTCGGCTCGAAAATTTTTTAATTTATTTTTATATATAATTATATATGAAAAAATATATAAATATATAAACAAAACACATAAATATAAGCTTACAATTATTTTTACCCCTTAAAATATTTCATATTCCTTCAGTTTTTTAGTTTTATTTGTTGTATTGAAGTTTTTAAAATACTATAAGTTTGTTTACATGACCATTATATCTCACTTAAAACTTATTTTTTAATAAAAATTTACAACATATTACACGTTTGTCTAAAAACTACTAATTTATTCATAAAATATAATATTTATAACATTCAATTTGTTTTTTATAAATTTTAAAGTGAAAAAGAAATAAATAATACTCGAAATTAATCGATGTTCGATCGAAAATGCACGATTCGATTTTGGTTCGTTTCGGTTTTCGCTCGGTTTGAATTTCAGCCATTTGGTTCTGTTCGGTTGTAAACTAGCCAAGCAACGAGCAAGCCTTCGCTCGGTTCGGCTCGACTCATGAACAACCCTATGTGGTATTACAAGTTATTTAAATATATGCAAATATTATGGACTTGATCGAGCCCATTGAAGGTTTTCTTTTAGTATTACTATTTATAGAGTTAATGACCATTTTTGTCCCTGTGGTTTGCTACTTTTATCACTTCAGTTCAAAGTTTGAAATTTGTCAATTTAGTCCTCATAGTCTTAAAAATTAGCCAATTATGTCCTCTCTGTCTAACGGCATCTAACTATGCCGTTAGTTTAAGGGTATTTTATCTTTCTCATTTTCATTTTGAGTTAATGGTCATTTTCGTCCCTGTGGTTTGATACTTTTGTCACTTCAGTCCAAAGTTTGAAATTTTGTCAATTTAATGTTAATTTTAGTTCATTTTTTTTCATATATATATATATATATATATATATATATATATATATATATGTTTTAACCCCTAAGAGCATAATCAAGCCCAAAACCATCTAGCAACTACCAAAACATATCTGCATTTACTCTGTTGATAACAATAATCATACCCCCCACCTCATATTTAGTTTCTAGACATTTTCTAAACCCTCCCCCATGACGGAATTCAATGGTAAAATGGTCAAGGTAATTCCCTGAAAACGAATTGTACAGAAAAAACTAAAAGTCGTTTCTTTGATTAATGCATAATAGTTAGGGTTTAGAGCTTAACATATCGTAGCAAACATCTCGGTCGAAATCAACATCAGGAGGTCGACACTGTTGATTTCGACCCAGATGTTCGACCTCCTGTAAATGTGGGATATTCGACCTCCTGATGTTGATTTCGACCCGAATGTTCGCTACGATATGTTGATCTCTGAACCCCAACTATTATGCATTAATCAAAGAAACATTTTTTTAGTTTTTTTTTGTACAATTCGGTTTCAGGGAATTACCTTGACCACTTTACCACTGAATTTCACCATTGTGGAGAGCTTAGGAAATGCCTAGAAACTAAATACGACGGGGGTATGATTATTGTTGTCAACTGAGTAAATGCAGAGATGGTTTGGTCAATGCTTGATGGTTTTGGGCTTGAATTATGCTCTTTGGGGTTATAGAAAAATAACTGAATTATACTAAACATTAAATTGACAGAATTTCAAACTTTGGACTAAGGTGGCAAAAGCATTAAACCACAGGGATGAAAATGACCACTGACTCAAAATAAAAAAGAGAAAGACAAAAATCCCCTTAAACTAATGACATAGTTGTATTCCGTTAGACGGAGGGGATGTAATTGGCTAATGTTTAAAACTATGAGGACTAAACTGACAAAATTTCAAATTTTAGACAGATGTGGCAGGAGTAGCAAATCACATAGAAGAAAATGACCATTAACTCCTATTTGTATCTATTTACTTATATATATATAAATGATGGAGATGTCATCCATGCTACATGGTACGATGAAGCTTGGTACACCATGCTGGACAAAGTATGAGGTGCGCCAAGTGCCACCCCAATAACAGCGCGACACCAACCAAAGGTGGAGACACCATATTAACTAATTAATTAATTGTTTAAAACAATAAAAGAACCACCTCAGCCTACTTTACCAATTTCCTTTTTCTTTTTAATTTCAAATACTTTAATTATTATTTTAATAATGTACTCTATACTTAATTTTTAAATACTTAACGAGATGACGTGACAGCGACGTGACGTGATAACTAGCTCTTGCTAGTTATCTCAACACATAACTTTATAAAATTGTATTTAAAATAAAATTCCAAATACTGGAAATCATTGTTTAATAGTAAATTTCGTTTTAGTATTAATTTCACCCATCCATCATATTTTAAATAATATACGTGTTTAACCTATTTAATTTGACTTCGCTTTAAAAACTAGCGCTAACTTGTTTTAACAAAAATGAACACGAAGGTTCATTCTTTCTCGTAACATTTCAGTATAAATAGTATTAAAAACGGAGTTTTTGTGCAAAATAGAGTATTCCTTTTAGTATCATAACTCGTAAGCTACAATAGTACGGGTATCCTGACGAACCAAACTTATTCGTACTGATTAACATCGATATCGATATTTTCAAAACTGATATGATTAGTATTCGTTAGTGCTAGTGTAAACACGTAATAATCGTATAGATCTGATCAATATTGATTATCGGATTAGATCTATACCATAGGATCTAGTTTATGATATGCTTATAATTAGGAATATATATGTATTGGTAATTGTAATATGTATATTAGTAATATGCTAAGGAAGAATTGAGCGAGAGAGTATTCCGGCTAATCTCAAAACTTAAATTATGTGGGTATGAACACCCCTTATATAGACGATGGAGACCAGTTCGTTACACATCCCGTAGCGAATTAGCTCCAGTTCGTTAACTTACAAGACCCAAAATGAGAGCATAGCGAATCAGTGATTCGTTATGGCCCCATTCGTCAACATTCCATGATGAATGGGAACATACATAACGAATTATGGTCCATTCATTAAACATCCTTAACGAATGGACTTTACATATAACGAACTGGCGAATTCGTTAAACATCCTTAACGAATTAACCTATACTTTAACGAACTAACTTAATTTCCATAAATACCCTTACATTAAAATAATAATAAATTACAAACGATAATTTACAAAGACTCGAGACAATAAAACCTTGCACTTAAAGCAAGTATCGTACAGATACTGTGACGAACCCAACCTAACAAATTACAATTGTTAGGTATAATGGATCATGTATCAGTTATCATTATTTGTAAAATGTCGATGAAAAATGAAGGTGAAAGAATATTGCAGCGAAGTCTTACTCAAAGTTCTAAGTTTGGGATCCTGTAACACATCATATACCCAATGAAGATCATTGGATATCCGATCTTTTGTATCGTATATATGATCATTATCATATATCCAATCCTATACTTCACTTATGTGAAGCACCTTATTCATATGCGACGTCTTCTACGACATGCAAGAAGAACCCAAGTTGAGAATTTGGATCTCTACTTTCAAAGGTTAACTGACATCGGACACTTATCCCTATAAAAGGCAACACAATACAACTGAGAGACAATTAGCTTAAGTAGCTGGTTTGGATTAATCACTCTAACTAGCACCATTGTTGTTATTACATAATTCTTGAATATGTTTTATATTAGCACATAATTTCTTTCAATACATTTAGTTTTATAAAGTCGACTAATATTTTCGCATAATCACATACACACTTTGTTGAAATCACTTTGTCATATTTGATTAAACGAGCCACTTGGGACCCAACACATGGTTTAAGAGCAGTTTTAATAAGTTATTTTCAATATCCAAACTCGCTGAAATCTTATTTTTTGAAAATAAATATGTTTTTCAAGCATACTTTGTTTTATGAAGAAATCATATAGCTTATGTTTAAATTAACGAGAAAAATTCAAAGCTTTATGAAAAATGACAACCTTGCAATCGTGGAAGACGACATTCAATGTGGGTTCAATGTCAAAACCTCTTACTCTAGTGAGATAGGAATATCCCCCCAACGAAAGATAAGGATGATAAATTTCCTCAACGGTCATAATCATGCCTTATACGATTACATTGTGAGCATACAACATATACCCACGGCGGAAATCACTGCAATTCCAGAAGTTGATTCATCTTTTTAAATTCTTATTAGAAAGCCAACACCCCCCCCCCCCCCTAAAAAAACAAAAAAAACCACTAAATTTTCTCTCCTAAATGTTTGTTCATCCACTGAGAACATATGAGATCAGTTGCGATACCTATGTGAATGAGAAGAGAGAATGATAAGAAATAGAAGAACAAGTTTGTGTTTCTTTGTAAATCCTGATTTTTAAACTCGAAATTTGATTAAGAATTTTCGATCCGATTCAAATTTTAATTATGCATTTTACTTTTATTTCATGTATACACACATAATTATATAAATAAATACATACATACACACAACTACAAAAGAGATTTGGTGTTCTATGTGACCCATGTTCGATTCTTACCATGCCCGTCATTTAGTTTCGACGGTACCTAGGCGAGTAGGTGGCGTACACGAGTTGGATCCTTGAACTCTATAGGTTTTATCTCACCGCATTGTCGTGCCTTCGGGTGAGTGTTCACGGGCGTTGGCCTTAGGTGACGGATTTTGCCGGATGGGGGGGGGTGAGTAAATCCCGATAAGGTGAATGTAGATAGTAGCTCACCTGGAGGATTCATTGGCCGTTAACAAAAACAAAAAAAACTTTAGTTAGACTTTAAATTCTGACATTTAATATTCAATCTACAAATTAATCTAAGAAACAATTACCTTGTTTCAATAAGGGTGTGTGTAGTGGGCGATATGTAGGTGCAAGAATGGGCGATTTTTGCCTCCCCCCCTGACGACAAACGGGGAAATAAGGGGGGATAGGTTTTCTTCGCCGTGAGCATTGAATATAATAATAATAATTTAAAAATATGACCGTTGAATGGTCAATAGAATTAAAAAAAATAATAACTTAATATAAATACGAAACCAATTCAACCATTTCGTATACAAACTCAAATATAAATACCAAACAAATTCAACCATTTTCACCATTCCATACTTTATCACCATTTCGTTTCATACTTTTTCAAAATAGATTTCCCGAACTCTTCCGACATTTTGTGAGGCCCCGTTACCAGTGCCTCACTTTTGACGTTGGATTTACTCATAAACGCAGTTCTAAATATCAGAGTTAAATAAAATCTTCACGGAATAATATAAAACATCAACCATTCGTTAGAAATATCCATAATTTGTCTTTAAAAACATAAAATAAAATATAACATTCCAAACATCATGACAATTTTCATATGCCAGCCTCTTCAATCCTGCCATATGTCCATCTCAAACCAGCTGTCTCAATCTGTTAACCTGCGTGCATACTAAAAGTCAGCTACGCTGAGTGAGTTCTAGTTAATCACATAACTTACTTTACATACACATATACGTTCCCGAATGTACGCATTACATACATAACATGTACTTCATTCATCCATACACATTTATCGATAACCTTACGTTATAAAGGGCATTTCACCCTACATACCTCGAATATTATTAGGGTCCGATACGCTTCATCCTCGGATATTATTAGGGTCTGGTCTCCCTTCATCCTCGGAAATTATTAGGGTCCGGTCTCCCTTTATCCTCGGATATTATTAGGGTTTGGTCCCCCTTCATCCTCTGATATTATTAGGGTCCAGTACCCTCCATCCTCGGATATTATTAGGTTCCGATCACCCTTTCTTCCATACCTTCATACCATACCTTTCAATATACATAATTGTAAGTTTCATACATACATACATCATTCATTCTTCATATACAACAATTTTATCATCAAACCTTTACCTGGCATTAAATGCAATATCCGAAGATCGTTCATGTACCGACAAGAAGTCAATCATACCTTTCACATAAAACATATATGGCATACAATCACTTAGGATAAGTGTATTAACTAATCACATCAAGTATTCACACAACCCCAAAAACATAACAAGGAATGGGGCTAGAAACTCACTTGAACTCGATTACATTCGCCCTAATTGTTATTCCTTTCCTTAGCTATGCTCGACTAACTGTATAACAATTACACGTATCAATTAACTATCACTACTCTCATCGCGTTTCTAGTCTAGTTATAACCCTCAACGAACGAGGGTCCGGGGGCAGCGCCCTTGGCAGCGGGGTTTAGGGGTGGCAACCCCTAGCAGGGTCCAAGGGGCAGAGCCTTGGAGTTTTAAATCATTAATTAATTTACTAACTTAAAAGTTTAAGGGCTTCTTTGTAATTATATCATTCTATTTCTAAGTCCAGGGACCATTCTGTCATTTTGTTAAACTTCTAGTTCGTTACATTGTTCTTAACGAATTGGGTTATCATAACGAACTAGTCCTTGTAACGAATTGGACCTTATAATGAACCGGTCTTTTTAACGAATTGGACCTCCTAACGAACTGGTCCTTTGACGAATTGAACCTCATAGTGAATGACCCCTCTCTGTAACGAATTGAACCTTCTAGTTCGTTATCTCCTTTTAACTAATGACTATAACGAATTGGGGGCTAATTCGTTGTCTTTTCCTTAACGAATCTGGATACGAACTAAGGCTAGTTCGTTAAGCTTCTTGTAACGAATCATCTGACGAATTGCCTCTAATTCGTTAACTCTCCGTAAATGAATTAGGGTTAGGTCAGAGAATGTCAGAAACATTCTCTGACATTCCTATCCTCGTACCCGCCTCTTTTCCAGCACCGCCGTCGCCGGAAAACCGCGGGTTCGCCGGAAAAACGTATCTTTGCACCATTTTCACCGTTTTTCGTCCCGTTCGATCCAGATCTGAGCTAGGGTGACCCCTAAGCTCATATTAGGTTCGGTTCATACCCGATTCCACCCGGGTCTCATGACTTTAACAGTTTAAAGGTGTCGGCTCGTCGCTTCGCAACTAGATCTAACGGGTTTGAGCTCATACAATATCATACTCTCATTACCTTGGATCGGGATCGGTTTTCCTTGGTGATTTCGGCTAGAGAGAGAGAGAGAGAGCTAAGTGTGTCTTTTGGTGGTGTATGGAATATGTGTAAATGAATGAAAAATGGGTAATTAAGGTATATATAATTATGGATCATGGGCTTAAGCCCATGGTATTTTCCCTCTTTCCTTCATGACCCAAGTCCATAACCCATATCCATTTTACCCAACACTAGCCCAACTCATAGTAATTCATATTCTCATTTTATTAACCGAAACTAGGAAATGGGATGTTACACATTTGGGATTAACTAATTGAGGATACTCTAAATATTCATCAGATGCACCAACAAGCGTTGGAGAAGAGGGAAGAGGTCATAAGCGAAATGCGGGCCGTCTCTAATAAGATAGTGTTTGGCTCTACTAGTTATTCGTCGCAACATAGGCGATCGTATATCCTTCAAGATCGTCTTGATGCGAACGTTCGTTCGATGAATGACTACTCCAACGACAGACCTGGATTCGACGACGTTATGTTTCAACGTCGTTTTCGGATGTCTAGACATTTATTTTCGCGCATCGCGGGAGGGTTTGAGCGGGAGTATACATATTTTCCACATAAACCCGACGCAAGAGGATATTTAGGATTCAACGTCATCAAAAAGTGTACTTCGGCTCTATGCATCCTCGCATACGGGAACACGACCGACATCAACGACGAGTATTTAAAGATGACTGAGAAAACGACGCGACAATCGTTGGAGAATTTTTGCATTGGTAAAATTTAAATTGTTTAAGCGTATTGTGTTAAATTGTTTATATTAATTATTGTTTAATTTAAATATTTTTTAATAATTTAGTTCTATAGGAATAATACAACTATATGGTGGTCGTTATCTAAGGATTCCAACTTCAAACGACCTAACTCGCATATACGATGTACATGAAAGCAAATATTCTTTTCCGGGCATGATCGGGGGTATAGATTGCACGCATTGTAAGTAGGCCAACTGTCCAACCGCATGGCGAGGTCAATACACTTGTAGTGACCATGGTGTACCAATGGTTAGTCTTCAAGCCATTTGTTCACACGAACTTTGGATTTTGTCGGCCTACTTCGGCTCCGTCGGGTCCAACAACGACATAAACGTTCTCAACCAGTCGTACATGCTAGAGTATTACATCAGCCGTAGCATACTGGTCTTGCTGTTTTATGCCAAAGGTACCTACTATCGTCACAAATACTATTTGGGAGATGGGATATATCTGGAGTACCCGATCATTGTCAAAATGTTTCAAGAGCCTATCGAAGAAAAAAGAGAATACTTTAAGAAGAAACAAGAGTCCATGCGAAAGGATATTGAGAGGTGTTTCGGGGTTCTTAAAAAACGTTGGCATTATGTGAAAAACCAATCTCGTATATGGTCGTTGGTAAAAATGAGTGATGCCATGTATACGTGTATCATATTGCATAATATGATTTTAGAAAACAAGGACAAAGCAATATAAAAACACAATATAAAAAAAATTCCATGAACCAACAGGAAAACAACAAACGCGAAACACTCACGAGCTTACATCAAGTGAGGTACATAACCAACTTAACATGGATTTGGTTCAACACCTTTTGGATAATCGTCCCGTTGAAGTCGAAGATGAGGAGGTCAGGGATGAAAACGAAGACGAGGATGAGGACTGGACAAAGACGAAGATAAGGAGGAGGAGGACGATGAAGAGGAAGATGACGAATAAATTATTATTTTTATATTTATTTTTTATTTTATTTTATGGTGTGTTTTTTATTTTGAATATAATTTATTTTTCTTTTATATAATTAATTTAATAAAATTTACTAACTTAATGGTTTTTGTATTTGTTTAATTTAATTTTAAAAATAAAAGAATAAAAAAAGGTGACATGGCAGTGAGGGGCTACAACACCATTATATCCCAAAAACAAAAATCACCATTTGTTGACTGGGTGCCACGTGTCGCAATTCGTCCCAATTTATAGCCCCTCCACTACAAATACATACGTGTAAAATTTTAAATCCATATTCTAGTAATTTGTATTTGGTTTCTAGCACAATTAGTTTTGTTACTTAGTTTAATGGTTACTTAAATTTTGTTTTTTAGAGCAGTTTGTCACTAGGGTGCTTAGTGTGTGAATTAGACTTGTAAAAGTCGAAATTCAATTCGTCTTGGTTTTGTTCAATTTCAGTATGCGAGTTCCGAATCGAATTTGATCTAACTTCAAATCTCCGATTCAAAATTGAATTTGATTCAAATTCAACTTTGAAATTTCAAATTTCGAATAATTTGATTGACTAATTCATGTAACAACTCGGAATTTTAAATATTATTTAATTACTCGTTACCGGCCAACCCGCTTTTATGTTCGGATTAGTTTATCAAATAAAATATCGCGTTTATCGAATAGTTATTATTGTAATTATAATTTTTTTTCATATTTATTTAATATTAATATTAATATATATATATATATATATATATATATATATATATATATATATATATATATATATAACTTTTAAAGATATTCATTTTATACCCTTAACTAGACTTTAATCTTTTTTTTTCATCCCCATCCAAACTTCGGGAACTGAATAGCAAAGTCAGTACTTTATTTACCTCTTAACCCATTTACCCAACAACCAAGACCTGTAACCCGTATCCAAACCCTAACACGTACCCATTTATCTTGCTTGTTTCTTAATCCTCGTCATAAACATGGAATGTAATCATGGTTTGAGTCCCTTTGCCTTATATGATCCGCCGACACTCGTAATTATGCTAAAACGATTATATATGATACGGATTTCTAATTTTAAGTGAACCGGTATAACACGAAAATCATAAAACATATTAAACGACCATTATGGTTCAATTAATCCTCCATGTGCGATCAACATAGTAGCGCCAACAAACCCCCATGACGAATTGAATTATATCAAGCATCTGATATCTGTACTGGTACCTGCTTAGGCCGCCGTCTATCTCCGCAAATTAACAAGCTTTTAACCGTCGTTTAAGGTAACAAAGTACATCAACAAGTTCGTCTTGATTCACATATCAAAAGCCCTATCATCAATTAAATCAAAACGATCGGAATAAACAAATTTGCAGATTAGGATTCTTTGGGATTTGGGGTTTTAATCAGTACTTTATTTAATATTTAATTTTCAGTTCATAACTAATTGGTCACGTTGCTCAGTTGGTTTGTGGTGTTGCGTGTTAATCAGTTGCCGGTCACTTGCCCGGGTTCGAATCCGGCATCGGTCGCACTTGAGTAATTTTAGTTTATTTTTTTTGTTTGTTATTATTTATTTATTGTTTATTATTTTTTTAAATGATTTATAATTATTAATATAAAACAAACTTTATTTTTTTAAACCAACGTTACTAAGTTATGTTTTTATCAGTTAATCTTGTTAAGTTTTCGTATATATATTGTAAACATATATTAATAGTAAACTTTAACTTATTTAAAACCGACATCATCTTGGGTGATCTTTGTTGTTGGACGTCTTTTATAAACTTATATTTATTATATATATCATATAAATACTAAACATATTATATAGATTTTCATTAAAACATTTAAACAAAATATTTATTTTGGATTTTAATACATATTATATTTATTTATTTATACATATTTAATTATTGGTTCGTTCGGATAATTATAAGTATGTTTCAAGTTAAATTTATCAAATATTTTATTTAATTTGTATATTTAATTATATATTTATTTAGATCTTATTATTGTAAGCATATCGTATATCTTAATTCTTTAAAGTTATTTAAGTGGATTTTATATTTTATCAAAAATAATCAATAGTATTTTATAAATGATAATAATTACTCATCTTTTAAATGTATGACAAACAATAATATTAATCTTTACAATAATAATTATTGAAGAAATCCATCGATCAATTAATAAGCATCCTAATCCCAACCTAACTCAATTCACATCACATCTTAATTCATTATACGTGTTTTCTCATTATTAACTAATCCATATTAATATTATTTAACTAGGAATCCTTGACGGTATATTCCGAATGGGTTTACCTTGCTCTCATCATCCTCACTTGTTTTTCGTTCATCCGATCAAGTGAGTACCACAATCCCCTATTTTACTTGTTTTCCACGTTTTGGGGATATATGCGTAAATTATATTTCTTATATATACTTATACTCAAAACTGAAACTATTGTCTTATGTTATACATTACTTGTTTATGTGCTTACTTGCTTTATATGCTTCTGCATTTGGAGAGGTCCAACATAATCTTAGTCTAGTATGATCATTTGGTTAATTTGTTATTCTCATATGACTTGTTGCTATACTATATATATATATATATATATATATATATATATATATATATATATATATATATATATGTATATATGTACATTTAAACTGGTGTGTTGCTCACTAAACATGTGTTGTTGACAAAACTCTATTTTATACGCATATGCAGGTTATCGTAGGAATTTAATGCAGGTTGGCGAAGACTTAGTGAAGAATTTAAGTTAGAAAATAATTAATCAAGATCATTTGGATATAAGTTGTATTGTTGTATGATTATGGATTATGTATTTGTTGTATTTGATTTATTTGAAGAGTTAATTTAATTAATAGATATTGTCATATAAATATTGTATGATAATACCTTGAGAGATGTGACAATCAGTTCGCGCCCCTGCATTTCCGCTGTAGGTTGGGGTGTGTCAGATTGGTATCTGAGCCGAAGGTTTAAGATAGGTCGTTAGTGGTGCCTTAGTAGCATGCTTAGCAGCCCCATACGTGCTTATTTGTTTACCTGATGTATTTCATTTGATTGTTTACAGCTTGCCTAATTACTTGCTAGATAAGGTATTCATTTAACTGCTTAGTTAATTATTTATTTTATTGTCATGCACACACAATTCCAAAGCTATGCATCACTCTCAAAATATTTTATTACTCCGAGACTATGTCTCATTCTCAAAATATTTTTATAACTCTGAGGCTACGCCTCAACCTCAAAGTATTTGTATTTAATTTTATTAGATTACCTTTTATTGTCCGGAAATTCCCTTAGAATTTCCTAGCTTTCTTTTTCTCTCTTTCACTTAAAGCTAGGGAGTGTGACAAGATTCCCCAACATAGTGGAAATTGTCATGCGACCGACACTTTAAGCGCTTAACGTAATCGGCTAAACATCTGTTGGTACATGATGTCAGTAGTTCAGTATATAGTGTCTGTAATCGAGTCGTTTGGATTTGTATTTTGTGTTAAGCGAAGTTAGCTAACAAGTTCGCTGATATAGGCGAACTTGTTAGATAAGCGAAGTTAGTGACAACTTCGCCTGAACATGCCAGGCGAAGTTGTCGTGTTTATAAGGATTAGGTTATGGCTGAGTTTGTAATCGGTCGAGTCACTATTGTACGAGGTCCTGTAATCAGTGATTGATATCACGTGTTTCCAATTGCAATATGCAACGTGTCTTTGCTTATTGTAACGTGTGTTCGATCGTGTTAACGTATATCGTCTTCTACGCTCGTAACGTCTTACGTAGGGATTCCGCACCTACGTAGAACGAGATATTCCGTGTAGATCCGGCTGGGAACCTACAATTGGTATCAGAGCATTTGCTCGTGATTGTGTGGTTCGGGATTATCACGCGGGTGTAGAAATCGAAACGTTCGACTATTCGCGGGACGAGTTTACCGAGTTTTTGTGTCCTACTCACCTCCCACCATCATAAACAACCCATTACACCTTCACAAACCACGTAAAATCCAGAAATCAAACCTGCAAAACCATCGTGTTCATCAGGCGAAGTTGCCGTCACTGTTTGTAGGGTTTAGGCGAAGATATAAGGTTAAGCGAAGTTATCCACAACTTCGCCTATCTTCTCAAGTTCGCCTATATCAAGCGAAGTTACCCACAACTTCGCCTACCTCACAAGTTCGCTTACCTTAAGCGAAGTTATACACAACTTCGCCGAATCAGGCGAATTTAAAAAAAAAAGGGAGCGAAGTTCAGAATCAGCGAAGTTCAGACTTAAGCGAAGTTATCCACAACTTCGCCTACAGTACTGTTAAAAATAAAATTTTTATTTTTCGGGTTTCTTTGTGTTTTGTGAAAGATCTTCAATAAACATTATGGAACTGGTGAAGATGGAAGTGGAAGCGGGTTCAGCTACAAAGGCACCGAAGATGCTTAAGGGAACCGATTTTGTAGCGTGGAAGGATCGGTTTGAACAATATGTCAAGTACCAAGATGCTAAGATGTGGGTGTGCATACAAGATGGTTACATTCCACCAACTGCTGAGTATGAGGGTCGTGATCAAATTATGAAATACAAAGAGATGGAAGAAGAAGAAAAGAAAATGTATGAGGCTGAAAGCAAAGCTCATGCAGCGATAACAATGGCTCTTCCACAAGAGATTCTTCACACCTTCAGAAAGTATAAAACTGCTAGAGAGCTTTGGGAAGCACTTGAAAACCGTTTTGAGGGTAATGTGGGGATTCGTGCATCAAAGATTAAACTACTTAAAACCCAATTCTCGGTGTTCAAGTACTTGAAGAATGAATCACTTGATGATATCATCACTAGATATTATCATCTGATGACCGAACTCAGCAACTATTCCATTACTTACAATGAAGATGAGATCGTTGAAAAGCTTCTTGATGCTCTCCCACCGAAATGGGAGATGTACACTGTCTTGATGAGAGAAGACAAAGAGTTTGCCGACTATGACTTGGAAACAGCAGTCAACAAACTAAGAACTTTTGAACTTAACATGGTTCGTAAAGAGACACCAACTGATCAGGTTCAGGATCCAGGAATGTATGGTGCAAAAGTTAACTCAAGTTCAAGTTCGAAGTCTGAATCGTCTGCTTACTACTCAAAAGGAGACTCGGGCGCTAACTTAACACATGAAGGTCATGTATCTCTCAACATGAATGGTGATGTGTGTTTTGTAGCTGGTGGATCAAATGCTTCTAAACCTCAAGCAACCAAGAGTAGTTTTTCCCCAAGTGTTTCGAACAACAACTACTCAAAGATGCTCATGAGTGTTAAATCTGCTGAACAGCAGTTTGCTCTCTATGCATCTTTCATTGCTTCGTATGAAAATTACATTCAAAGTAAGATTGTTGATCCTGCAACGTTAGACGAAGACTATGATCAGATCGATGCTGATGATCTGGAAGAGATGGATCTACAGTGGCAGATGGCGATGATTGTGAGAAGGGTTAAAAGGTTTATGAAGAAGACAGGTAGAAAGTTTGTTGGTGAGAGACCGGGTTTTGACAAGTCAAAGGTGCGATGTTATAACTGTCAGCAGAATGGCCACTTTGCGAAGGAGTGCACAAATGAACGTGTAGAACGCAGTCAAAACAGGTCTACACAACAGAATAGGGGTGGTAGTGAGAATAGAGCCATGATTTCCAGACAGAACGGGGAGTACAACTGGAATCTGCATGTTGAAGAAGTTTTCGAACAGGCCAATTTGGCGAACATCGAAGCTGCAGATAGTGAGAAAGTGACTGGCGAAAATGAAGCTTTCATGGCAGAAGTGAAAGACCAGCTCTCCGAGGTAAGTACTAAACTCCCTTGTACTAAATGTTAAAATCTGTCTGAACAATTGACAACTATAACTGATCAGTTTGTTAGTTTAGATGCTCAATTTAAAACATTAAAAGAAGATCATCATTTCACTAAAGCTAGAGAAAACAGTTATAAAGTAAAAATAAAAGCTAGTGAGAAAGATATTAGGAGTCTTAAAGCAAATCTAGCTGAAAAAATTCAAGTAATTGATCTTAGCTATGAAGTGTTAGAAGAGAAAACCAAACTAATAGCTGAAAGGGATAAACAGATAGCTGATCACCAGGTGAAAGTGGTGGAACTAAACAAGAAACTTGAGCAATTCAGAAATTCCTCCGCTATACTTGATCACCTCGTTAGTGATCAAGGTTCCCCAGTTAAAAGGGGAGGAATTGGATATCATGAAGTTCCACCACCGTACAATCATAATTACACTTATGATCCTAGTAATCAGAAATCTGTTGATGTTGATTTTGGTCAGACAGTTCCAGTTAAGGTTACTATTAAAGAACCAGAAGTTAGTAAAGGCGAAACAAGTAAGCATGTTTCGAGTGTTAAGATTTTTGCTCCTAGTCCTGTCTCATCAAACTCGGACAAGTCATCCGAGTCAAGAGAGACAAAAGAAGAGGCAGTGTTACCAAAAGGTGGAGAGAAACATAAAACAAATGAAAAGAAATCTCCACTAAACCCGTATGTCCCACCATATGTGAGACAAACGGGCAGTAATGCAGCCTCAACATCTAAAACAACTATTGAAAAGAAAGTTGAACACAGGAGTTGTTTCAGATGTAATCAATTAGGACACCTAATTGCTGATTGCCCTCTGAAGCAGAGATTCAGAGGTGTGAGGCCTTCGAAAACTGAGAACAGAACTAACCGTAATCACTATAATGGTAAAAATGAAAACTCATCAAAGTTCAGAAATTGAACTAATCCTGGTTTTCAAAGAAATCAATCTCAGTTTTTCATTGCTAACAACCAAACCATAAGTAATAATTCATATAATTCACGAAGGTATGGATGGCCTCATAGTCAATCTACAATAAGGTATCCTTTTAGGACTTACAGAAATTATTCCGATACTAACTTTGGACAGCCAAAGTACGGGATGTATCGACCCAAGACCAATAGGTCTGCTTTAATCATCTGCTTTAATCGTGCAGGAACAGTTGAACAGGGCTGCAAACAATCTATGGGTTGTGGATAGCGGCTGTTCCCGGCACATGACGGGTAACAAGAGTTTGTTACACGAATGGAAACCTGTTCAGGGAGGAAGAGTGAGTTTTGCTGGAGGGAGCGGTGGAAGGATCACAGGAATTGGGACGGTGACTAACTGAAAGATGACGTTAGAGAAAGTAAATTTCGTTGAAGAACTGAAGCATAATCTGCTGAGTGTATCGCAGATCTGTGACAAAGATTACACCGTGCACTTTACCAAGAATGAAGCGATCGTGCTATATCCTGGTTTCAAGATACCAGAGGATTGGATTGTTATGAAGGCTCCAAGAGAAAAGAATACGTATATTATGGACATGAGGTCGACTGAGATGGCAACAGAAGAATCTTGTCTTCTGTCAAAAGCAACTGAATCGGAGTCCGAATTATGGCATAGGAGAATGGGGCATATTCATCTTCGGAAAATGAACTACATTGTCAAGAATGGGCTTGTGCTGGGTGTTCCCGTGCACTTTACCAAGGCATCGATCACATCATCTCCCATCTCCTCGTCATCTACCATCACCACCTTATCACCACCAGAACCGCCAGCTACACCTGCAGACTCCCCCTGAGCTGTGGAAGTCCCAAGAGCTTGAGTAGTTCTTGGCAACTCACCACCTGCACCTTTCGATGCATTGGGATCATCGTCTCTGTCATTCTTCTTCTTTGTCCTGAGCTCGTCGCCTTTACAGCTCGTCTCCCCCTGAGATGCCAAGAACTCCTTCATAGCATCTATATTATCAACTACTGTATCTAGGCTGCTCCTTCATAGCATCTATATGCCAAGATACAGTAGTCGATAATACAGAATGGGAGGAACATTGTAGGTACCACTGGCTTCTTCGTTTTGATAAACCAATGAGCATAGCCTTCCTTCCATCTAGGGTGCTCCTCCCATTCTGTATTATCGACTATTGTATCTTCACATACATTCGACTTCTTAACGGTTGGAAGCTCGTGTTCAACATTCTCCTCTACAATTTCACCTTCTTCAACATCATCTTCTATCACTATCTGTGCACCAATCTTCTCAATTTCTTCTAATGGCAGCACATCATCATCACACACATCATCAACATCTAACATATCATCATCCAACTCCTTCAAGGCATCGATCACATCATCTCCCATCTCCTTGTCATCTACCATCACCACCTCATCACCACCAGAACCGCCAGCTGTACCTGCAGACTCCCCCTGAGCTGTGGAAGTCCCAAGAGCTTGAGTAGTTCCTGGAAACTCACCACCTGCACCTTTCGATGCATTGGGATCATCGTCTCTGTCATTCTTCTTCTTTGTCCTGAGCTCGTCACCTTTACAGCTCGTCTCCCCCTGAGATGCCAAGAACTCCTTCATAGCATCTATAATTTTTCCATGTTCAACCAGGAGGGACGACTGCAGCTGATTCTCTGCCACTAGGCTCTGAATAGCCTGGGTCTGGATAAGATTGATTCTAGATTGCTCTGCCACGACCCGTTCCAGTGCAGCTATTCTCTCCGAGTCTGATAGGGTTGCATCGAAATCGAACCCCATATGTGATATATCTTGAGAGTACTGAGGAGGGATTTCAAATGTAACCGAGACATCAGAAGCAGGCGTAACCGCAGGTGGTATCATACCTGATAACCCTGCAGTTGCAACGACTGTCGACTCAACAAATTGTGCAACCACCTCTGAAGGAGTAAGAGTTGGAGGTGGTAAAGACACAATCTCCGGAGTCGTCAGCCTGAAAGTAGTGGGTGGGATGCCGAAAGAAGATGAAGTAGCCACCACGGGAACATCCGCGGCGCTTAAACTTGTAACTTGTACTGATGTAGGGACACTCGGCATACCGGACAGTGCGGGTGGAGCGAAACGTACTACTCTTGAACTCTCACCTGCTCCCATACCTGCACCTGTCCTGTCCCGTCTCGATCTTCGAATCAACTGATGAATGTCTTCTTCTTCTTCTGACTCACTGTCGTCATCTGTCCTCTTTCTCTTCCCATACGTCCTCTCTTGAGTCACCATCATACGTCTGGCCTCATCCATTACATCATCAAAATCTGAGTCAGCCACCGTCGTAGCTGCTCTAGTAACATGCACAGTCGAAGCACGTTCAACCGGAACATGAACGTTCTCCTCTGGATCCACCCGATCCATATCAAAGAATCCTTGACCACCAAATTCTGCGTCAAGGTCCACATTCTCTTCCGGTGACACAACAGGAGCAGCAGGTATAGCTTGAGGTGCTCCTGCCTGTTGTGGTGCCGGGTCCCTAAACTCATCTCCTCGAGCAGGCACATACTCCGGGTTGATTAAGTACCCAAAGAGTGGAGTATGGCGAGGACGAAGTTCAGGCTTGCTCCTAGCACTCGAAGTTCTGCATTGGGCGAAGATACGTTTGTTCACACTTTCCACGTATCTGATAGGGCGACGTTGAGGCAACGTGGGAGCCACATGATTCAAGATCATTTGAAGAAATCTTGGATACATGAGGAATCTCTCACGTGCCATCGCCCTTCTCTGACGATCAATTTCATAGAAGACAATCTGACTAAAGCTATAGCGCTTATTATATGTCAGAGCAGTCATTGCTGACTGCATGGTCGCGCCCATTCCGTCAGTGCCCGCCTTCCTCCCTGACATGCAGACAATCATTACGTGCATGAGGAAGCGCCACTGATCGAGCAAGAAACCTTTCCTTCTCTGAGTATCGCCTAATGGACCAGAATATCCCATTCGGAGAAACGCTCCATCACGGAAAGGAGCCACAAAGTCTGTAGGGTCATCCCTAGTCTCCTCTCCAAAACGTAAAGCCACCCGGATTTGTTCAGAAGAGAACTGAACTTCTTGATTGTTGACGGTTGATCGCATAACCGGGGGCTCGACGTGGCAGTCATAATCCACCGTCTGCCAGAAATCCTCAATGTTGGGCAAGGAAATCGGCAGAGTTGTTGTGACAGCGTGGAATATCCGCGAGCGAAGCAGGAATGTGATGATCTCGCGGAAATCATCTACACCACTCGCGTCTGGGTCTAATGTAATATACATGTTGTGCCCAGGGAAGAACTGCCTTTGATTATCTCCTCCGTCATCGCCACCAGCACCTCCAGCACCAGCAACAGCAGCCATATCTGCAACAAACGAACCAAGTTAGATAAACGTTAAGGCGTAACACAAGTTCGCTTGTTACCATTAGCGAAGTTGTGATAAATTCTGTGTAGGCGAAGTGAAAGTTGGGGTGAAGTTGAGAACAACTTCGCTTCAACTTGAACTTCGTCTAATAAATATCAAGTAAAGATGGTCCAGGCGAAGTTAATGATAACTTCGCCTCACCACAACATCGCCTCACAACATCGCCTCAGGATATCGCCTCAGGCGAAGTTGCGGATAACTTCGCCTAATCCTTAAGTTCGCCTAAATCTGAAATGGCGCCTGTTAGGTTTACGAAACGACGTGTAGTTGGTGATTTTGGAGATCATGGACTCCGTTAAACTTGATTTTGAAACAATCTGGACAGTTAGTTCGTTCATGAACACGTAAAAACTTGTTTGAAAGCGGGTGTTAACGTTCCGAACCGACCGAGTTACGAATCGGGTCGAAACGACACAATAATTAACACCAAGGATCAAATAATGTGATATAACATCACTACACACCTTTAATCGAAAAGAAATCGAAGGAAAAGAAATCAAAGATGAAGATCGAAAGACAAAATCGCCGGAAATTAGGTTAAGTTCGCCGATAACTACGGAGTAAGTTCGCTGTGTTCTTGGAATAATGAATCATTTGACTGTTAAAAACCTTTATATAGGGTCTGGGTTATACAAGCGAAGTTATCCTTAACTTCGCCTAGGCGAAGTTATGCACAAGTTCGCCTGTTTAACAACTTCGCCGATAATTACAAAACCAACCCATATAATTTGAACATTTTTCAATTAACTTTTAAAACCTCCTTAAAGAGTTAAATGACACGATCAAGTCCAAGTAACCAGTTATAAAATCATAAAACTACCTAAGTACGAAAAACTTTTAAAAATTAAAGTACAAGGGATCAAATTTCAGTCTAGACAGGGACTACTACGTTTTAGAAAAGATCTGAACAGGAATCATACTAACTACGTGACTGTCACATAGATCCGTGTTTAGCTGTATTATGACATAAAGAAACAGGTTGTAAGTATGTACATAACTTAAATGGTTTTCATCGTTTCTGTGATACGAGTTAAGTTCAATTAAGCTCAAAAATTAAGTGGGCAACAACTCAGAGATTATGATGCCTCCTATCTATTCTCAAAGCGTATTTGGCTTTCCCCAAGTCACCCCGAATTGACTTCGACCCGTAGTGTCTGATTAAGTTGTAAGTATTCTTCGATCTTTAGACTCTGCTTCCCGTTCTCTTTTTTACATCATGATTGACATTTTAAGTTAAAGAATGTCTCAATGACTTAAAAATATATATATATATATATATATATATATATATATATATATATATATATATATATATTTTAACAAACACATAGAGAACAACTGCAAGTCCCGAATCTGGATCACTGCAGTCTCTTGACACGCTTTCTTCACGGGAATCAGAACACTAACAGGCTCGTGAAATAACTGGGTAATCGCTTTTCTGCCTATCATTCGGAAAGATATATATGTAGACATGCAGAACTCTTAAGGAGTTTCCACGTAAAATCGAGTAGATTTAGTTTGTATCACATCTACTTTTACGCACCATAAAAAGCTACCATGACATACAATGACTGTTCTAAAGCCTTTTAAGCCTAATAACTTCACTAGTTAAGCACACAGAATCAGTATATCTATCATTTTCCAAGGTTGGATCAATTTTCTGTTAAACATAGCAAACGAACTTCTTACGAAGTAGTAGACTTGAAAAATAATTTCATTTCCCAAAAAGAAAAATTTAACTTCTATCCCCCGACCAAATCAAAGTCTTCAGGTCAACGGCTATCCCGAAGATCCAATGGATCAGCTGGACCGACCACATACTAGTATGAGTCCTTCTAACTAAGTATGATCGACTAGTTTTAAGCGAAAGAATGAAAACTCATCATAAACCGCCCCGGTCACTTTCAGTCATCTGGTTAATGGCTATCCTCATATTCTACAAGTAGAAATGAGGACCAAACATATCCTAAGACATGTCCTTCAAACTGAGGCAACCGACATAATTCTAAGCGATAGTGACGTTTTTTTTATGCACAAAAAGCATGGTTACTTGGGATTGATCATCCCATTCAGCTCAACAAGGTTTTGAAATCTAGTTTTGTCAAACGCTTTCGTGAATAAGTCAGCGAAATTATCTAACGTATCAACCTTTTCGAGCTCAATCAGTTTCTTCTCAGCACAATCCCGTATAAAATGATGACGTATGTCAATATGTTTAGTTTTACTGTGCTTCACGGGATTGTTAGTTACTGAGATAGCAGCAGTGTTATCAATGCAAATAGGAGTAAGTGAGAAATTCAGACCATAATCGCGCAACTGTTGTTGAATCCAAAGAACCTGGGAGCAGCAGTTGGATGCTGCCATGTATTCTGCTTCACAGGTTGAAATTGCGACTGAAGTCTGCTTCTTGCATTGCCACGACACCAATCTGCCACCAAGAAACTGACATCCACCAGTTGTAGATTTCCGACTCTGATTGCACCCTCCATAATCAGAATCTGTGTAAGCTACCAACTCCAAGTCTCCTCCCTTCGCGTACCACAACCCCAACTTAGGTTTGCCTTTGAGATACCGCAAGATCCTCTTCACACCCTTCATGTGAGATTCCTTTGGGTTTGCCTGAAAACGAGCACAAAGACAAACTGCAAACATAATATCAGGCCTAGAAGCAGTTAAGTACATTAAAGAACCTATAATAGCCCGATACTGAGTTGGGTCCACATCTGCATCATTGTCTGTCTCAGCACCCAACTTATGGTTGACGCAGATTGGAGTATCAAATGGAGTGCTGTCCTCCATCTTGAAACGTTTGAGCACATCATGGACATACTTGTTCTGATGAATGAACATCCCATCCTTCTTCTGATCAACTTGAACTAACTTTCTTTTTAGGATTAGAGTATCAAATGGAGTGCTGTCCTCCATCTTGAAACGTTTGAGCACATCATGGACATACTTGTTCTGATAACTAAATTTCTTTTTAGGATTGGAGTATCAAATGGAGTGCTGTCCTCCATCTTGAAACGTTTGAGCACATCATGGACATACTTGTTCTGATGAATGAACTTCCCATCCTTCTTCTGATCAACCTGCAATCCTAAAAAGAAAGTTAGTTCACCCATAGCACTCATTTCAAACCTTTTCTTCATGACGGCCTCAAACTCCTGACACATGGAGACTTTTGATGCAGCAAAGATAATGTCATCCACGTAGACTTGCACCAGCAGGAAGTCGCTTCCTTCTCTTTTGAAGAACAACGTGCTATCTATCTTCCCTCTTTCAAACCCATTTTCAAGCAAGTAATCTGATAAAGTTGAGTACCAGGCACGAGGTGCCTGATGTAGTCCATACAACGCCTTGCTTAACTTGTACACGTGGTCTGGAAAGTCTGGGTCAGGAAAACCCGGAGGTTGCTCAACGTACACAACCTCATCAACTTTTCCATTTAGGAACGCACTTTTCAAGTCTAACTGAAATACCCTCATCTTCTTATAAGCAGCAAATGCCAAAAACAATCTAATGGCTTCCAATCTTGCCACAGGAGCGAACACTTCATTATAATCAATCCCCTCTTGTTGATTAAAACCTTTAACGACTAGCCTCGCCTTGTTTCTGATAATAATCCCTTTCTCATCTCTCTTGCACTTAAAAACCCATTTTGTGCCTATCGCATGCACATTCTTTGGTTTTTCAACCAAAGTCCAAACTTCCATTTTCTTGAATTGAGCCAGCTCTTCTTGCATGGCTTCGACCCACGAGCTGTCCTTTAGAGCCATTTGATAATTCTTTGGTTCAATCTGGCTGATAAAGCAGGTGTACAAGCATTCGTTGATTATGCCTGTCTCCTTAATGCTTGTGTAAACACAGGCTTGCTCATTCAAGCTACGTCTTGTTTGTACACCGGAGGACACATCACCAATCATATTCTCCAAAGGGTGATCTTTATGAATTCTCGTGGTCGGAACAGAACCGACATGCAAATTGTCTTCCAAGTTAGAAGAGAGCTCGTCAATGGTTGTTTCTTGCTGAGAGTGAAACGGATTGAAAAATTCTTCTTCAGGAGAGGCAGCAGGGGTATCGATAGCATTTGATGAGGAAGGTTGACATTTATCAAACAGCTATCTTTGCACTAGATTTTCTTCCTCATCAAGGATCATCTTCGTAGCAACTCTCTCTTCTTCTTCTGCACTATCCAAATAAGGTATGTTAAAAGACTTAAAAAGTCTATCATAGTCGAAAAACTCAGCAGGTCCGTTGCTTGGTTTTGGCGGTTTATAACTTGTGATATCGGTGTTACACACCACCTCAACCTTGCTGGTCGATGTATTAAAGACACGTCTGTTGGGAGTCCCAACAACATAACCGACTAAGATTCTTTCATCGGCTACTTCACCAAATTTAGAATTAGTCTTTAAAATCGAACAAGGGGACCCGAATGGTTCAAGACCACTCAAGTTGGGCTTTCTCCCATGCATAAGCTCATAACACGTTTTGTTAAGTCTTTAAACAGTTAAGACTCTATTAAGGATATAGCAGGCTGTAGCAACAGCTTCAGCCCAAAACACCACCGGAAGCTTCGAATCAGCCAGCATTGTTCTGGCTCCTTCAATTAACGTTCTGTTCTTCCTTTCAGCCACTCCATTCTGTTGCGGAGTATACGGAGCGCTGTACTGGTGTTCAATCCCTTTCTCAAGGCAGAAGATCTCCATCTCAAAATTTTTGAACTCAGTTCCATTGTCACTCCTGATGAACTTAACCCTTTTATCCATAACGTTCTCAACTTTGGTAATCAAATTCTTCACCATCTGAGCCGTTTCATCTTTTGATTTCAGGAAATATACCCACGAATATCGTGAGTAATCATCAGTGATCACCAAGCAGTATGAAGTACCACCTAGACTTTTTGCATTCACGGGACCGAAGAGATCCATGTGAAGCAATTCTAGAGTACTGATAATAGAATTGACCTTCTTGGTGTGATGGGATTTCTTGTGCTGCTTTCCCTTCTTGCACGCTAGACATTTGTCTTCAAAGTTGAAACTTTTCAAGGGAACGCCCAGCACAAGTCCATTCTTGACAATGTGGTTCATCTTCCGAAGATGAATGTGTCCCATTCTCCTATGCCACAATTCGGACTCCGATTCGCTCGCTTTTGTCATAAGGCATGATTCTTCCGTGGCCATTTCAGTCGACCTCATATCCATAATATACGTATTCCTCTCACGTGGAGCCTTCATCACAATCCACTCCTCTGGTATCTGAAAACCAGGATGCAACACAATCGCCTCATTCTTTGTAAAATGTACGGTGTACTCCTTATCACAGATCTGCGACACACTCAGCAGATTGTGCTTCAATTCTTCGACAAAGTTTACTTTCTCTAGAGTCATCTTTCCATTAGACACCGTTCCCATTTCTGTAATCTTGCCTCCACTTTCTCCAGCAAAGCTCACTCTCCCTCCTTGAACAGGTTTCAAATCGTGTAACAAGTTTTTGTTACCCGTCATATGCCGGGAACAGCCGCTATCCACAACCCATAGGTTGTTTGCAGCCCTGTTCAACTGTTCCTGCACAATAAAAGCAAAAGATTAGAATCTAGGGACCCAAGACCAATTGTTCTTGGATCTATACATCCCGAACCTTGGCTTTCCAAAGTTAGTCTCTGTATAATTCCTGTAAGTCCTATTAGTATACCTCCTTGTAGATTGATTGTGAGGCCTTCCAAACCTTTGTGAATTAAAAGAATTATAGCTTGTGGTTTGGTTATTAGCAGTGTAAAACTGAGATTGGTTTCTTTGAAAACCTGAATTAGTCACATTTCTGAATTTTGAATGGTTTTCATTTTTACCAGTATTATGATTACCATTTGACTTATTCTCAGTTTTTATAGGCCTCACACCTCTGAATCTCTGCTTCAGAGGGCAATCTGCAACTAGGTGCCCTAATTGATTACACCTAAAACAACACCTATGTTCAACCTTTTTATCAACAGGTGTTTTAGATGTCGAGGCTTTATTACCGCCCATTTGTCTCACATAAGGTGGGACATACGGGTTTAGCGGAGAACTCTTTTTAGTTTTTTTATCTTTCTCTCCACCAATTGGCAATACCGCCTCCTCTTTTGCCTTACCAGGCTTGGATGACTTATCCGAACTTGATGAGACTGGACTCGGATCAGAAATTTTAACATTTGAAACAGGCGGACTTGTTTCGCCTCTACTAACATCTGGTTCTTTACTAGTTACCTTAATTGGAACTGTCTGAACAACCTCAAAGTCAACAGATTTCTGATTACTAGGATTAAAAGTGTAATTGTGATTATACGGTGGTGGAACCTCTTGATAACCAATTCCTCCCCTCTTAACAGAGGAACCTTGATCACTAACAAGGTGATCAAGAATAGCAGAGGAATTTCTGAACTGCTCAAGTTTTCTATTCAGTTCCACCACTTTCACTTGGTGATCAGCAATCTGTTTTTCTCTTTCAGCTATTAGTTTGGTTTTTTCTTCCAAAACTTCATAGCTTAGATCAATCACTTGAATTTTTTCAGCAAGTTTTGCTTTTAGACTTTTAATATCTTTTTCACAAGCTTTTGTTTTAACTTTATAGCTATTTTCTCTTGCTTTTGTAAAATGATGATCTTCTTTTAGAGTTTTAAACTCAGCATCCAAACTAACATACTGATCAGTTATAGTTGCTAATTGCTCAGACAAGTTTTCACATTTAGAACAAGTAGGTTTAGAACATACCTCGGAGAGCTGGTCTTTAACATCTGCCATTAACGCTTGATCTTCCCCAGTAGCTTTCTTACTTCCTTCAGTTTCAACCTTCGCCAAATTGGCCTGTTCGAAAGTTTCTTCAGAATGCAGGTTCCAGTTGTATTCACCATCTTCTCTGGAAATCATGGCACTATAATCTTTAGAACCCCCACTTTGCTGTGTAGACCTGCCCTGACTTCGTTCTACACGCTCATTCCTGCATTCCTTTGCAAAGTGACCGTTTTGCTGACAATTGTAGCATCTTACCTTCGTCTTGTCAAACCCTGGCCTTCCACCGACAAACTTTCTTCCGGTCTTTTTCATAAACCTTTTCACTCTTCTCACGATCATAGCCATCTGCCATTGCAGATCCATTTCTTCCAGATCATCAGCATCAATCTGGTCATAGTCTTCATCCAACATAGCTGGATCAACAATCTTCCCCTGAATGTAGTTCTCATAGGAAGCAATAAAAGAAGCATAGAGAGCAAACTGCTCTTCAGCAGATTTGACACTCATAGGCATCTTAGAGTAGTTGTTGCTAGGAATACTTGGAGAGCAACTACTCTTGCTTGCTTGCGGTTTAGAACCACTAGATCCACCTGCTACAAAGCAAACATCACCATTCGTGTTGACTGACACATGCCCCTCATGTGATGAGTTGGCGCCCGACTCTCCCTTCGAGCAGTAGGCAGCTGATTCAGTCTTCGAACCTGAACTAGAGTTGACTTTAGCACCATAAATACCTGGATCTTGAACCTGATCCGTAGGTGTCTCCTTTCTAACCATGTTAAGCTCAAAGGTTCGGAGCTTGTTGACTGCCGTTTCCAGATCATATTGGGGAAAGTCTTTGTCTTCCCTCATCAGTACCGTGTACATCTCCCATTTTGGTGGGAGAGCATCAAGAAGCTTCTCAACTATCTCTTCTTCTCGGTAAGAAATTGAATAGTTGCTCAGTTCAGTTATCAGATGATAATATCGGGTGATGATATCATCTAGAGATTCATTCTTCAAATACTTGAAGACTGAGAACTGGGTTTTGAGCAATTTGATCTTCGAAGCACGGATTCCCACATTTCCTTCAAACCGGTTCTCAAGAGCTTCCCAAAGCTCTCTTGCTGTCTTGTACTTTCTAAAAGTATGAAGGATCTCTTGTGGAAGAGCCATAGTGATAGCAGCATGAGCCTTGCTCTCGGCCTCATACATCTTTTTCTCTTCATCTTCCATTTTGCTGTACTTCTTGATCTGATCACGACCTTTGTACTCCATAGTTGGTGGAATATAACTATCCTGGATGCATACCCACATTTTCGCATCCTGGTACTTGACATATTGTTCGAACCGATCCTTCCATGCAACGAAATCGGTTCCCTTCAGCAACTTTGGGGCCTTAGTAGCTGACCCTGCTTCTACTTCCATCATAACTAACTCTGAGATGTTAATTGACGACATCTTTCTCAAAAACTAAGAAACCCGAAAAACAAAATATTTCTTCTGAAAAGTACTGTAGGCGAAGTTACGGATAACTTCGCTTAAGTCTTAACTTCGCTGAAAAACTTCGCTGATTCTTAGCTTCGCTTGAGGTAAGCGAACTTAGGAGGTAGGCGGAGTTGTGGAGAACTTCGCTTGAGTTAGGCGAACTTGAGAAGGTAGGCGAAGTTGTGGATAACTTCGCTTACCTTATATCTTCGCCGAAACCCTACGAACAGTGACGGCAACTTCGCCTGATGAACACCAAGTTTCTGCAGATCTGGAATCTGGATTTTTCGAGGTTTTTGACGGTGTAAAGGGTTGTATACGATGGTAGGAGGTAAGAATGACACAAAATCACAGAAAACACGTCCCGCGAATAGTCGAAACGGGACGATTTCTACACCCGCGTGAATATCCCGAACCACACAATCGAGCAAATGCTCTGATACCAATTGTAGGTTCCCTGGATGGATCTGCACGGGATATCTCAATCTACACAGGTGCGGAATCCCTGCGTAGGTCGTTACGAGTGTAGAACACGAATCAAACAAACACACGATACGAATAAACAAACACGTTATATTATAACCGAAACACGTGATATGAATCACTGAATACAAGAAACTCTCTGGTTTACACGTTACACACGATATCACGATCTATATCTAATCATCTCAAACCAGCCGTAACCTAGCATATATATTCACGACAACTTCGCCTGGCATGTTCAGGCGAAGTTTTCCATAACTTCGCTTGACTAACAAGTTCGCCTGATAAGCGAACTTGTCAGTAACTTCGCTTAAACATAAACAAAACACAATTAACATTACAGACTCGATTACAGACACTAGACTATGAACTATTGACATTATGCACCAACAATTATTATCAGGAACAAGGCGAGGCTGGTTGTAAAAGGTTTTAATCAGCAAGAGGGGGTCGATTACAATGAGGTGTTTGCTCTTGTAGCAAGATTGGAAGCCATTCGTTTGTTTTTGGCATTTGCTGCACATAAGGAGATGAAGGTATTTCAGTTAGACGTGAAGAGTGCGTTCCTTAACGGCAAAGTCGATGAGGTTGTGTACGTTGAGCAACCTCCGGGTTTTCCTGACCCAGACTTTCCTGATCACGTATACAAGCTAAGTAAAGCACTGTATGGGCTACATCAGGCTCCTCGTGCCTGGTACTCAACACTATCCGACTACTTGCTTGAAAATGAGTTTGAAAGGGGAAAGATTGATAGCACTCTGTTCTTCAAGAGAAAAGGAAGCGACTTTCTTCTGGTGCAAGTCTACGTGGACGACATCATCTTTGCTACATCAAAAGTCGCCATGTGTCAGGAGTTTGAGGCCGTCATGAAAAAGAGATTTGAAATGAGTGCTATGGGTGAACTAACTTTCTTTTTAGGTCTGCAGGTTGATCAGAAAAAAGATGGGATGTTCATTCATCAGACTAAGTATGTCTATGATGTTCTCAAACGCTTCAAGATGGAGGACAGCACTCCATTTGATACTCCAGTCTGCGTCAACCATAAATTGGGTGCTGATTCAGACAACGATGCAGACGTGGACCCAACCAAATATCGGGCAATAATAGGTTCTTTAATGTACTTAACTGCTTCTAGACCTGATATTATGTTTGCTGTTTGTCTTTGTGCACGCTTTCAGGCAAACCCAAAGGAATCTCACTTGAAGGGTGCGAAGAGAATATTGCGATATCTCAAAGGCAAACCAAAGCTGGGATTGTGGTACACGAGAGGAGGAGACTTGGAGTTGGTCGCCTACACGGATTCTGATTATGGAGGGTGCAATCAGAGTCGGAAGTCAACAACAGGTGGATGTCAGTTTCTTGGAGGCAGATTAGTGTCATGGCAGTGCAAGAAGCAGACCTCAGTCGCCATTTCAACCTGTGAAGCAGAATACATGGCAGCATCCAACTGCTGCTCCCAGGTTCTTTGGATTCAACAGCAATTGCGCGATTATGGTCTGAATTTCACTCATACTCCTATTTGCATTGATAACACTGCTGCTATCTCAGTAACTAACAATCCCGTAAACACAGTAAAACTAAACATATTGACATCCGTCATCATTTTATACGGGATTGTGCTGAGAAGAAACTGATTGTGCTCGAAAAGGTTGATACGTTAGATAATTTTGCTGATTTGTTCACTAAAGCGTTTGACAAAAATCGTTTTCAAAACCTTGTTGAGCTGAATGGGATGATCAATCCCGAGTAACCGTGTTTTTATCTTTATTGTAAAAAAAAAAAAAAAAAAACTTCACTATCGCTTAGAATTATGTCGGTTGCCTCAGTTTGAAGGACATATCTTTGGATATGTTTGGTCCTCATTTCTACTTGTAGAATATGAGGATAGCCATTAACCAGATGACTGAAAGTGACTGGGGCGGTTTATGATGTGTTTTTATTCTTTCGCTGAGAATTAGTCGTTCAAACTTAGTTAGAAGGACACATACTCGTATGTGGTCGGTCCAGCTGATCCGTTAGATCTTCAGGATAGCCGTTTACCTGAAAACTTCAATTTGATCGGGGCGATTGAAGTTAAAATTTTTCGGGAAATGAAATTATTTTTCAAGTCTACTACTTCGTAAGAAGTTCCTTTACTATGATTAACAGAAAATTGATCCAACCTTGGAAAGTGATAGATATACTGATTCTGTGTGCTTAACTAGTGAAGTTATAAGGCCTAAAAGACTTTAGAACAGTCATTGTATGTCATGGTAGCTTTTTATGGTGCGTAAAAGTACAAGTGATACTAACTAAATCTACTCGATTTTATGTGGAAACTCCTTATGAGTTGTGCATGTCTCCATATATATCTTTCCGTATGATAGGCAGAAAAGCGATTACCCAGTCATACACGAGCCCGTGAGTGTTCTGATTCCCGTGAAGATAGCATGTCAAGAAACTGCAGTGATCCAGATTCGGAACTTGCAGTTGTTTACTACTCTGAAGTTTGTGTAAATATTTAAAAAAAAATTGTGTGTTATTGAGACATTCTAGAGTTCATAATGTTAAGACTTCTCAATCAAGATGTTAGAATGGGAATGGGAAGAAGAGTCTGAAGATCGAAGAGTAATTACTATTTAATCAGACACTACGGGTCGAGGTCAACTCGGGGTGACTTGGGGAAAGCCAAATACGCTTTGAGAATAGATAGGAGGCATCATACTCTCTGAGTTGTTGCCCACTTAAGTTTTGAGCTTAATTGAACCTAACCCGTATCACAGAAACGATGAAAACCATTCTAAGTCATTTACCTGCTTTCAACCTGTTTCTTTATGTCATAATACAGCTAAACACAGATCTGTGTGACAGTCACGTAATTAGTATGATTCCTGTTCGGATCTTTTCTAAAACATGGTAGTCCCTGTCGAGACTGAAATTTGATCCCGTGTACTTTAATTTTTAAAAGTTTTTTTTCTCTACTTATGTAGTTGTATGATTTTATACATGGTTACTTGGTCTTGATCGTAGCATTTAACGCTTTAAAGGATGTTAAAAGTATGGGGTTAGTTTTGAAAATTTTAATATCAGCGAAGTTATCCCTAACTTCGCCTACAATAGGCGAAGTTATCCATAACTTCGCCTGTATAATTTTGACCCTATATAAAGGATTTTAATAGTCAAACAGTTCATTATTTTCAAACCGGCGAACTTATCTTCAAAACCCCTAAGCGAACTTATCGATCTACTCATCTGTGTTTTCTTTTCAGTTCTAATCCGTGAATTAAAGGTGTGTAGGGCTGTAGTGTCATATTATCGCCATCTTTAACGTTAATCAAAGGTTGTTTCGACCCGATCCACGACCTCGTTTTTCCGAACCTTCAATAACCGATTTTCAAACTTACTTTCACGTCGTAGTAATCAACTGAATCGTCTAGATCTTCATAATATCATGTTTTTATCACCGAACATTCTCCAATTTGTCCAAATCACGTCGATTGAACAGTCTAATCTGTCACCGTTTCATATTCGGCGAAGTTACAGTTTAGGCGAAGTTATCCGTACATGAGGCGATGTTGTGGTTAGGCGAAGTTATCATTAACTTCGCCTGGCCCTTTTTACTTAACTGTTATCCGGCGAAGTTCAAGTTGAAGAAAAGTTGTTCCCAACTTCGCCCCACCTCTAACTTCGCCTATACAGAACAGATCACAACTTCACTCATGGTAACAGGCGAATTTGTGATTTGCTTTGACGTTTATCTAACTTAGTTTGTTTGATGCAGATATGGCTGCTGTAGCTGGAGCAGGCGGTGCAGGCGGTGATGATGGAGGAGACAACCAAAGACAGTTCTTCCCGGGTCATAACATGTACATAACATTAGACCCGGAGGCAAGCGGAGTTGATGACTAGGACAGCTACAACGGTGGCTGATTCTGATTTTGATGATGAGTTGGCTGAAGCGAGACGAATTCTAGTTAACCAAGAACGGGTTCAAGGGAAAAGAAAGAGAACTGATGATGACAACGAGTCAGATTATGAAGAAGAAGTTCATCAGTTGATTCGGAGATCAAGAAGGGAACGGGCAGGTGCAGGTTCGGGAGCCGGTGAGAGCTCAAGGGTGGTACGTTTCACCCCACCCGCACTGTCCATTACAAATTACAAGGCCAAGCGCCACGGACGTTCCCGTGGTGGCTACCTCATCTGCCTTTGGCCTCCCACCCACTACATTCCAACTACTGGCTCCGGAGATTGTATCGTTGCCACCTCCAACTCTTACTCCAACGGAGGTCGTGGCACGATTTATTGAGTCGACGGTTGTGGCCACTGCAGGGTTATCGGTGACGATACCACCTGCGGTTACGTCTATGCCTACTTCTGAGGTCCCGGTTACATCGGAAATCCCTCCTCAGTACACTCAAGATATATCACATCTGAGGTTTGATTTCGATGCAACCTTATCAGACTCTGAACGAATAGCAGCACTTGAACGGGTCATGGCAGAACAATCAAGGGTGAATCTTATCCAGACCCATGCTATTCAACGCCTCGTTGCAGAGAATCAGATACAGTCGTCCCTGCTGATAGAACATGGCAAAATCATTGATGCTTTGAAGGAGTTCTTGGCATCTCAGGGGGAGACGAGCTGTAAGGGCGATGAGCTGAGGACTAAGAAGCGAAATGACAGAGACGATGATCCCAATGCATCGAAAGGTGCAGGTGGAGAGTTGCCAAGAACTGATCAAGCTCTTGGGACTTCCACAACTCAGGGGGAGTCGACAAGTGCAGCTGGTGGTGATGATGTGGTGGTAGTGGACGTTGAGGAGATGGATGATGAATTTGTAGGTGATGATGATGTATTACCGGTGGATGAGATAGAGAAAATTGGTGCAGAGATTGTTATTGAAAATGATATAGAAGAGGGAGAGATAGTAGAGGAGAATGTGGAGTATGAGATTCCAGAAGTCGATAAGGCAGATATGAGTCAAGAGATTGGAAATGATGAGACGGAATGGGAAGAGCAGCCAAGATGGAAAGAAGGCTATGCTCAATGGTTCGTAAAAACGAAGAAACCGGCGGTCCCTACTATGTTTAAGAAGAGTTACAACATTAGAGGCTATGCTGAATCGAGAAAGGGATTATATGCTGTATATATGATGAGCAGTTGAGGCTCTTTGTAATTAAAAGATATGATGGCGTTCAGTACTTCAAAAGATTGTTGAGATCATTGAATACATTGCCAGAATGTGAAGTGAAAGACTTAGCCAGATTGGGGTTAATAAACAGAAGTGATGATAACATGGCTAGAGTCATTGGGAAGATTGTTTGGAAGGAAAGTATAAAAGAGAAGAAGTTCGAGCTGTTGAAACCACAAAAGGGAAAACTCATTGAAGACAAAGATAGAGGGATGAGAGCAGATGACAAGCCTTGGATGATTATGAAGTATAAGCCGATCCGGTGTTTAAAAGAAGTGCCGATGAAACAAATGCCCAAGGATGTGCTGAAGGATCTGAAGTGGTGGTATGTAGATTGTGAAACAGCTGAAGCAGTAATGGAGGACGAAGATGAACAAGAGCTGCTGAGAGTCTATGATCCGATGCATCTAGGGAACATGTCGCAAGCTGATCTGCAGGTGCTGAATGAGAAGAAGATATTCTATATTCCTGCTTGGAAAGACGAAGCGAAGAAATATCAAAGAATTGTATCAGTTTGTGTACGTGAAGGAGTTCATGCTTAAAGATAAAGATACAAGATTGTTGAAGATTACAAGACACGTGTTTGAAGATAAAGATTGAAGCTACTGCCAAGGGGGAGTCTGTTGGTACATGATGTCAGTAGTTCAGTATATAGTGTCTGTAATCGAGTCGTTTGGATTTGTATTTTGTGTTAAGCGAAGTTAGCTAACAAGTTCGCTGATATAGGCGAACTTGTTAGATAAGCGAAGTTAGTGACAACTTCGCCTGAACATGCCAGACGAAGTTGTCGTGTTTATAAGGATTAGGTTACGGCTGAGTTTGTAATCAGTCGAGTCACTATTGTACGAGGTCCTGTAATCAGTGATTGATATCATGTGTTTCCAATTGCAATATACAACGTGTCTTTGCTTATTGTAACGTGTGTTCGATCGTGTTAACGTATATCGTCTTCTACGCTCGTAACGTCTTACGTAGGGATTCCGCACCTACGTAGAACGAGATATTCCGTGTAGATCCGGCTGGGAACCTACACTAAACGGATACACCCTTTATTGTGTTTTATTGTTTTTAAAATGTCTAGTTAGGCGTAAAACCCATGGAACGCCACGGACATGCCAACTGTACATTTGCACAATTTGTTATATTTGCGATATTTTGTTGGAACATTATCATCCGTGGTGATACACGATATGTTTCAACTATTTATTCTTGAGTTCGTTTATTCGTTATTTAGTTTGGTCGGTCAAATCGCCATGTAACGCTCATTGGCCGACAAACTCAATTGATTCGTTGATTCGTTAATTAAGTTGGGTCATTTAAATTGCCATGTAATGCTCATGGGAGGCCAACTAACACATTTGTTTTGATTTTGGTATGCTAATAAGTTTGGGAAACAAAATGCCATGGAAAGCTCATGGGAAGCCAAACACCTCGAAGAACATATGTTATTTGTTTATTTGTTTGTTTATTTATTTGATCTTATACCAAACGAATTATGATTTGATTTAATTATTTAACTAGGTAATGTCCGCCGCGTTGCGGTGACACATCGACGCAAACTCGGTCAGTTTTGATTAATTTCGTTACGACACCGAGACTAAATCAATCAGATAAATATTTAAAAGTCTAAAACGGTAACGATAAATGTACAACTTATGATCAAATGACACGGATTATGGTTCTTTAAACGCCCAAAATAGTGTCAGCACACGTACAACTTATGATCAAAGCAAAACATATATAGTCGGTATCTGATAGAAAAATAAATTAGTAAACGCATAGCTTATGATACAAAAAATAATATAAGTAAAATGATGTTTATTCAGTTGACAAATTACAGGTATTGTGACGAACGTTCGGTCGGTATCTATAGGTTTGTCACAACATTGGAACTAAACCCAAAAAATAGTTTCGAAAAATTGACATATTAAAAACAATACCTCAAGTGATTTAAATAATATAGCACAATTTAATACTAATGGTATCATATACATAAACTAGTAAACATATTTCAAGTATTCAACCTCAAATTTTAATTTGCTAAAACATATCAAACTTAGATAAAACTCATTAACTCAATGATTTTCAATCTATATTCTAACTTATCCTTAAGTTATTAAAATAAACATCAACATAACATATTTAAGTTTCGTTTTACTCAATAACTCATATAAAATCTCCACAACTATCCAATCTTCTCATTAAATCACGTCTGTATTAATTATAAAATGTTTTCTCAACATCAACAACATCAATCATTTATTTTCTATAACCTCCTCATGACCACATGTTTAGTCAACGAGATAGCTCCTGCGATCTTTAAAATATAAACTCAATTTCCAAAACATAAATACAATCAATTAAATCTTGTCCATTAAACTAATTGTTGGTAATTTTGATTCTTTTACCCCTACTCATTCTCGTAACAACAACAACAAACGCAAGCCTAAAACATCAACTATATGATCTCAATCAAGTTAACAATCAATCTAAACAAAATCTAAGCGTCTCAAACAAGAAAAATTACGACGAAATTCACTTGTTATGTTTCACTTGCCACTATCAATATTAAACTCAATCCTTATATCGTTAGTTCCCAATAATCATTCGATCATCCTGTTAATACCTGCCACCTACCACAAGACGTTCCACAACGATCTATGTCATCTATTTTCTAAAACCCATGCTATGTCGTTTGCTCAACCCTACACATCTACTACCCGTACTTGCTACACAGTGAAGACCATAATCATCTACGCCATGCGTGTCCTCGATTCAATCATGCTCATCAAGCTAAAAATTTCAAACTTTATTTTATTAAACCTCACTTTGCAACCTAATCAAAATATTTAAATCCTAATAGTTTATTAATTTTAAGTGATTATGTTCATACAATAAAATCTATATTTTCAAAGAGAACTGTTTGCAATACTATCCTTTCAAAAGACGTATAATTCTAATATTATTAAAAAAATCAATTCATGTTTAATATTTTACACAATGACTACTTTCTATTTATAATCAAGACGCATTAAAATTTTTGTTTTCTCAAAATCATGTTTTGTAACCCACACAATGGGACGAGTTATGTGAACCATCCGACGACCTAAGTAATTATGGAGGCCTACATAATTATCGAAGTCCTCGCATGGAAATCATAATGCGTGCAATTATGTGTCATAATATAGAATAGAAAGTTGTTAGGATAACGGTACAAATGTGGAGATGATAAGGACATGTTGGATACGCCGCTGGTACATCCTATATATAAGTTTCCCTATCGGATTTTCGATTGGAGCGTTATTCTGACTATTCGAAATTATGTGTTACGATAAATTTTAAAATTTTATATTTAAAACTTTCTTTTCCTCAAAACTTTAGTGATGTTGCTATAATCGGGACGAAATTCCCTATTGTAAGGGAGACTTTAACAACTCGGAATTTAAATATTATTTTATTAATCGTTAGCCAACCCGCTTTTATGTTCGGATTAGTTTATCAAATAAAATATCGCATTTATCGAATAGTTATTATTTTAATTATTAATTGGTTTTCATAATTATTTAATATTAATATATATATATATATATATATATATATATATATATATATATATATTTATTTATATAACTTTCAAGATATGCATTTCATCCCCATCCAAACTTCAGGGACTGAATATCAAAGTTAGTATTTTATTTACCTCTTAGCCCATTTACCCAAAAACCAAGACCCGTATCCAAACCCTAACCCGTACCCATTTATCTTGCTTGTTGCTTAATTCTCGTCATAAACTAGGAATGTAATCATGGTTTAATTCCCTTTGCCTTATATGATCCGCCGACAGTCGTAATTATGCTAAAACAATTATATATGATACGGATTTCTAATTTTAAACGAACCGGTATAACACGTAAATCATAAAACATATTAAACGACCATTATGATTCAATTAATCTTCCATGTGCGATCACATAATAGCGCCAACAAATCCCCATGACGAATTGAATTATATCAAGCATCTGATATCTGTTCTTGTACCTGCTTAGGCCGCGTCTATCTCCGCAAATTAACAAGCTTTTAACCATCATTTAAGGTAACAAAGTACATCAACAAGTTCGTCTTGATTCACATATCAAAAGCCCTATAATCAATTAAATCAAAACGATCGGAATAAACAAATTTGCAGATTAGGGTTCTTTGGAATTTGGGGTTTTAATCAGTAATTTATTTATTATTTAACTTTCAGTTCATAACCAATTGGTCACGTAGCGCAGTTGGTTCATGGTGTTGCGTGTTAATCAGTTGTCGGCCACCTGCCCGGGTTCGAATTCTGCAGTGGTCGGACTTGAGCAATTTTAGTTTTTTTGTTTTTTTGTTTTTTATTATTTATTTATTGTTTATTATTTTTTAAATGATTTATAATTATTATTATTAATATAAAACAAACACTATTTTGTTAAACCAACGTTACTAAGTTACGTTTTTATCAGTTAATCTCGTTAAGTTTTCATATATATATATATATATTGTAAATATATATTAATAGCAAACTTTAACTTATTTAAACCCGACATCATCTTGGGTGATTCTTGTCGTTGGACGTCTTTTATAAACTTATATTTATTATATATATATATCATATAAATACTAAACGTATTATATAGATTTTCGTTAAAAGATTTAAACAAAATATTTATTTTAGATCTTAATACATATTAAATTTATTTATTTATACATAATTAATTATTGGTTCGTTCGGATAATTATAAGTATGTTTCAAGTTAAATATATCAAATTATTAAATTGTATATTTAATTATATATTTATTTAGATATTATTATTGTAAGCATATCGTATATCTTAATTCTTTAAAGTTATTTAAGTAAATGGATTTTATATTTTATCAAGAATAATCAATAGTATTTTATAAATGACTATAATTAATCATCTTTTAAATGTATGACAAACAATAATATTAATCTTTAGAATAATAATTATTGAAGAAATCCATCGATCAATTAATAAGCATATTAATCCCAAACCTAACTCAGTTCACATCACATCTTAATTAATTATATGTGTTGTCTCATTATTAATTAATCCATATTAATATTATTTAACTAGGAATAGCTTGACGGTATATTCCGAATGGGCTTACCTTGATCTCATCATCCTCACTTGTTTTTCGTTCATCCGATCAGGTGAGTACCACATTCCCCTATTTTACTTGTTTTCCACGTTTTGGGGACATATGCGTAAATTATATTTCTTATATATACTTATACTCAAATATGAAACTATTGACTTATGTGTTAACAACTTATACATTACTTGTTTATGTGCTTACTTGCTTTATATGCTTCCGCATTAGGAGAGGTCCAACATAATCTTAGTATAGTATGATCATTTGGTTAATTTGTTATTTTCATATGACTTGTTGCTATACTTATTTTTATATATACGCTATATGTACATTTAAACTGTTGTGTTGCTCACTCAACATGTTTTGTTGACTAAACTTTATTTAATACGCATATACAGGTTATCGTAGGAATTTAATGCAGGTTGGCGAAGACTTAGTGAAGAATTTAAGTTAGAAAATAATTAATCAAGATCATTTGTGATATAAGTTGTATTGTTGTATGATTATGGATTCTGTATTTATTGTATTTGATTTATTTGAAGACTTTATTTAATTAATAGATATTGATATTTAAATATTTTATGATAGTTCATTGATAGATGTGGCAATCAGTTCGAGCCCCGTCATTTTCGCCGTAGGTTGGGGTGTGACAATTCAAGAATTCAAAATTCAATTAGTTGTGTTAGGGCCCAAATTTTATAGTCGGATCTGTGGTCAGCTCAGGATCCTAAACGTGCTCAGGATCCCGAATATGTTCAGAATTCTCGAATAAGTTTAGTATCCTGAGTATTAATGCTAATAAATAGATATTTCTTTCTTGGCGTTGATTTATAATTGCAGATATTCATTGTTGATTTAGTCCATGAGAAATACACGGTTGGTGGTTGAAGAAAACGTGTAGAATGAGTTATAACCGTTAGAGGAAGGGACAAGTAATGGTTAACGGTTAAATATTGACTGTATGCTGAAATCTCGCACTTATAGTTAATATTAGCACGTGGGATGAACGTTGATGAACGTGGATAGACTCAAAGAAGAGTTCTCCAGCGGCTATATTGGAAGACTCTTTCAGTTCCGGGATACTCGGAGAGTTAGTTAGGGATTTCCGCCTATCCTGCCGATACAAGTATTCTGAGGATTATACTTCGGCATATCTATTAGGGCATGAATTTTATTCTGAGGATCCTTAATCCTTAACCATCTTATGGATAGATTATCCTTATGATATGTGTTAGGTTTTGAAGGATCAATGATCCTCGGTATTATTTGTTTACTAATGATTACGTTTAGTATGGTGATGTGTTAGACACAAATAACAACTCTAAGATCCAGTCTACTGTACAAGAGATCTATAGCATAAGGTCAAGATTGAAGACTAGGCTAAAGCGAGAAGTAACGGAATAATAAGATCGATTGGCAAGTACTAAAAGACAAGATATGTTATTCTTAAAGACGTACTTGCATCAATTATCCTTATGGAGTATTCTCTAGCTGGAGTATGGATCCAGGATCCTTATTCAACATGTCTATTAATGGACGATTTCGTATGAAGACTGATGTTTTAAATATCAACAATGGTTCCTAGACCTAGTCCACCACTTAATTCGCTACTGAACGGCTATCAGCACGTGGTCAAAGCGCTCGATTGGAGAGAGTGGAAGACTAGCGTGAATATAGGACATAGTTGTTAGTTAGTTAAATGTAATTTTCTTTATATATCGAGTCGTGATTAACATTAGAACACACACAAACACACGTATAATCAAGGGTTTTCTCCCTCGTGATCAAATCGTTGTGATCATCCAGATTTCGATTATACATTCGCCCTTATCGTGTTAGCACTAATCCTTACTAATCAAATTTGGATACATTATCCTTAGCAGATTTTTATCCAAAACAATTTGGCGCCCATGCCATCTACAGTTCCTCTCTCATCAAGGACTTTGCCGCCGATGCCTCCGCCAATCACGGGAGCACCACGGCCTGCTGCTGCTGGGAGCAAGGCACAACTGCCAGTCTTCTAGAGCTCAAGAACCACTGCTGCCACCCCTGTGGTTTGTACTAACAATGATGTTTCATCTATGTTTTCGTAGGTTAAAGTATACATGGAGCAGCAGAACAAGACCAACCAGAGGATCCTTCGTGAGATAGAAGATCTCAAGAAGACTAAGAGGCCAGCGGAGGACCACACTCCCCTGATACCCAGGATGCTGGATTTCACCAGTCCATGATCCATGGCTCAGTTTACTCAAGGATCATCTATCCTTCAACAAGGATCCATGGGTCAACAGACTCAAAGATCCTCACTGTTTCAGCCAGGATCATCTATCCTTCAACAAGGATCCATGGGTCAACAGACTCAAGGATCCTCACTGTTTCAGCCAGGATCATCTATCCTTCAACAAGGAGCCATGGGTCAACAAACTCAAGGATCCTTATACCTCCAGCAAGGATCATCTATCCTTCAACCAGGGTCCATGGGTCAACTAGTTCAAGGATCATCCATCCTTCAACCAGGATCCTCTGGGTTGTATCACAAAGGATCCTATAATTCCCAACCACAAGGATCCTTCTATTAGAATCAAGGATCCTCCGGAGTTCAGCATCAGCGATCCTCCGAAGTTCATGAAGGAGATATAATCCCCATGCAAACCATAGCTTCTGGAGGACCAACTCCTATTGCAGACTCCTCTTATCCTAGCTACTCATCCGGGATGCCTACCTTCACCCAGCAAAGAGGTAACCCTTATGATCCTATATCCTTTAACGCTAACCGTGGTCCCGTGCAGGATGCAGGTATCAACCAAGCTATGGCCATGGAGCTGCAGAAGCTCAAGGATATGATATCCAGTGTTCCTGGGGTGATACGACCAATCCCCGAGATACCTGAGGGAAGTCACAAGTAATCCAGATTTGCTCCACCTATCTGTGATGCTGAAATCCCGAAGCAGTTCCAGACCCCTAACATGAAGACCTATGATGGGACCATCGATCCTGAAGAGAACGTTGCACAATATAGGGAACGTATGGAAATTAACCCTATCCTAGAGAAACTCAAGGAAGCTTGCTTGTGCAAAGGCTTCGGATCCACATTCACAGGATCCGCCTTAAAATGGCTGCTAAGTCTTCCTCCCTTTTAAGTTACTTCTTTTTCACATTTAGTTAACTTGTTAAACAGCCAATTTTCCTGTAGTTGGAAATTTGAGAAGTTAACTAGTGATTTATACCGAGTCGTCCGACCTAGTGATGAATCTCTTAGGGATTTCGTTATGAGGTTCGGCAGGGAAGCTCTAGAAATTCCTAATCTTGACATGCCTACTGCTGTTGAGGCCTTCAAGATGGGACTTCAGAGGAGCTCCCCCTTTTATGATGATCTTGTGATGACTCCTTGCAGGACTCTAGATGAAGTAAGAAACAGGGCACTCTGGTTCATACGATTGGAAGACGACAAGAGGATCCAGGATCGTCTGGGGGCTCAAACAAAACAGGAATCCCCTGACAAGAATAAAGGATCCTCTTACAGGAACAACAACTCAAAGCCGTACACCAAATTCAACAATCAAAACGTATGAGCAGTCGAAGAAGGAGATGATGATGAAGACTATCTTTGCATCTCCAAGTATTGTTTCTCCGTAGATACCCATGGCTTGATCTGTGCCATGAAGGATCTAGGGGAGAAATCAAGGTGGCCCCATAAGAATGAAAAGACGACCACCTTCAAAGACAAATCCAAGTGGTGTGCCTTCCACGAAGATTTTGGCCACATGACAGACGAATGCATTGGCTTAAGAAGTGAAATTGGATACCTCCTGAGCAAGGGTCACTTTAAAGAACTCTTGGGAAGGAAGAAATACAGGATCCAGGATTCTGAAGATCCTCCACAAAAAGCAACGCCACCACCACCAGATGCTCACGTGATCAACTTCGTCTCTAGAGACTGTGACATATTCTAAACACCTTATCCTGAAGAAGAATTCAAGTTGGACGATGAAAGAAGGCAACTTATCCCCACTACTCAAGTGACTGATCAAAGAATCTTCTTCGACTCAAGGATCCAAGATCCTCACAAGGATGAGATGGATGTGCGAATGGTCAATTTCTTCTCTGGAGGTTCAGACATATGTGGAACTTCCTTCTCCACAGCAAAAAAGCTCACCAAAGAGATCAAGTTAGATAACGGGGACCGACCAATAGTATCCACCACTTTGACGACAGACAAAAGGATCTTCTTCGATGTGGAAGACAAACTAAACATCCAAGATCCTCACCATGACGATTTGATTATAACTTTATTTATCGCTAACCATTATGTACGCGGGATCCTAGTTGACGGTGGGAGCTCGGTCAACATCATCCAGCATGATATCCTTAAGAAGATGAACATTCCAGATTCCGAGATCGTCCCTAAAACATTAGTGCTAGTCGGTTTCAGTGGAGAAACCAAGAAGACATTGGGGGACATCAACCTTCCAATTTATATTGAAGGGTTAAATTCATATCAAAAATTATGTGTTATTGATAACCTTTCTTGTTGCAATGTTATTCTAGGCAGGACCTGGCTGCATGGAATGAAGGTGGTGGCCTCAACTTATCACCAATGCATCAAACTACCTACTCCGTAGGGAGTTGTGAGGATAGACGGTGACTAGGTGGAGGAAAAGAATTATTATTCCTCATCAATGAAGCCAACAGCCAAGAAAACTATAGCATAGCAACCACAGCAACATCTTAGGGACGTGCTGGAAGCTCAAGGGAAAGACTTAAAGGAAGTATCATTAGACCCGAGGATCCAGATGTAAAGGTGTTCCTAGGATCCAATATCCCCGATGATATTGAGGAGGATATGATATCCTTCTTAAAACGAAGAAAATCCACCTTTGCCTTCAAACATTCAGACATGATAGGTATTTCAAAGGAGGTAATCACTCATAAGCTCGGCCTTGATTTATCTATTAAACCATCCATCAGAAGCGAAGGAAATTCGCTCCTAAGAGGAACAAGATCATACAAGAAGAAGTTGAAAAACTTCTTAAGGCCGGTATGATCAGAGAGGTTCAATATCCTTGATGGTTGGCTAATGTGGTTGTAGTTTCAAAAAAGAATGGAAAGTGGAGGGTATGCGTTGATTTTACAAATTTAAACAAGGCATGTCCCAAGGATCTTTTCCAATTACCATATATAGACTCCTTGGTGGATGCAACGGCGGGACATGAAATGCTTACCTTCATGGATGCTTCCTCTGGATTTCAACAAATTTAGATGGAACCATCTGATCCGGAGAATACAGCATTCATGACTTCTATCGGCATATATTGTTATATTGCTATGCCATTCGGACTAAGAAATGCAGGGGCAACATATCAAAGACTGGTCAAGATGATGTTTAAAGATCAGTTGGGCAAAACCATGGAAGTCTATATAGAAGACATGGTAGTAAAGTCAAAGAAGGCTAAGGATCACCTCAGGGATCTTGAAGAAGCTTTCAATATCCTTGACCAGTATAACATGAAACTGAATCCGTCAAAATGCCACTTTGGTGTTATGGCTGGAAAGTTTCTGGGATATATGGTAACTAAAAGAGGAATTGAAGCAAGCCCAGAACAGATTGAAGCCATCATCAACCTGAAGTCACCTTCAAATGCCAAAGATGTCCAAAGGCTTACGGGAAGAATAGCTTCTCTCAATAGGTTCATCTCAAGATCCTCCGAGAAATGCAAAGACTTCTATGACATCCTTAGAAAAAATAAGAAATTTGAATGGACAAAAAAGCATGAGGCTGCGCTCAAAGCCTTGAAGGATTACTTATCCTCAGCTCCAGCTCTGATGAAACCTGTGGATGGAGAATCCTTATATCTATATCTAGCGGTTTCAGGTAATGCATTAAGTGTCGTCCTCGTCAAGGATCATGAAGGTGAACAACACCCAGTGTACTATGTAAGTAAGAGTCTTTTAGACGCAAAAGCCAGGTATTCTTATTTAGAAAAGTTAATCCTTGCTTTAGTTATGGCTTCTACTAAATTAAGACATTATTTTGAAACTCATACTATTTTTTTGAGAACTAATTATCCTGTTAAGAATGTTCTTAGAAAGCCAGTTATCAGGTAGAATGGCTAAGTGGGCTGTAAAGCTGAGTGCATACGATATTCAGTATGAGCCTAGAACAGCTATCAAATCACATGCTCTAGCATACTTTGTGACTGATTTAAGCAGTGACATGCAAAAGGAAGCCGATTTAGAAGTACAACAACTAGAAGAAATCAAGGATCCTTGGATCCTCTTCACAGATGGAGCATCCAATGTAAGAGGAACATGATTAGGCATACTACTGAAATCGCCATAGGGGGACATAATACCCCAGTCCATTGCATGTGCGTTTCAAGCTACCAACAACGAGGCAGAGTATGAAGCACTTATCGCAGGTTTACTTTTAGCCAAAAGCATGAGGATCAGGTATCTTCAAGTTTATATGGATTCTTTACTTATAACTAACCACTTTAACGGTTCTTACACCGCGAAAGGTGAGAATATGATCAAATATTTAGAAATTGTTAAGGAATTGGCAGAATCCTTCGAAATGTTTAGTATATATAGTACATGTACCAAGAGAGGAAAACGTTGGGGCAGACGCCTTGGCGAATTTAGCCTCATCACTGAAAATTCCAGAAGACACGAAGATCCCAATCATTCATGTTCTTTCACCAGCAATAGAAGAACAAGAAGTTGGAGAAATAACAAGTGATAAACATATTGTACATTTGGGATCCATTATCCTCAGACAACCAAGGATCATGGATCCTTCCAATCAAGAAGTACATTCAGACTGGAGAAATTCCAGTTACAGAGAATCCGAAATCCTTCAAACTTAAGGTATCACAGTATATTTTATTAGATGAAATGCTATACAGAAAATCTCTTGCAGATCCATACTTGAGGTGCATCGAGGATCCTAAAATTCAGGAGGTACTTAAAGATTTTCACGAAGTAGATTGCGGCAATCACACAGGGGGAAGATCATTATTCTCCAGGATACTTAGGACTGGATACTTCTAGCCGACAATGAAGAATGATGCAATAGAGTATTCGAAGAAGTATGATGCCTGCCAAAGGCATGCAAATATCCTTCATCAACCAGCAAAACCAATGTATCCTATATCCTCTTCATGGCCTTTCATGAAATGGGGAATGGAAATTGTCGGTAAGTTACCAAAGGCACCAGGTGGAAAGGTCTTTATGCTTGCTATAACGGATTACTTCTCTAAATGGATTGAAGCAGAAGCATTCGTACAAGTCCGAGAAAGGGAAGTTATATCTTTTATTAAAAGGAATATTATAACTAGATTTGGTATTCCTTCTGAGATTATATGTGATAATGGTTCCCAATTTATTGGGAAAAGAACAACTAACTTTTGTGACAGCTGGGGCATAAAGATTCTTACTTCAACACCAGTGCATCCTCAAGCTAATGGTCAAGCGGAGTCTAGCAACAAAATAATCATAATTAACAATTTAAAGAAAAAGCTAGGATCCAAGAAGGGAAAATGGGCCGAGGAACTACCATATGTTCTTCGGGCCGACAGACAACACCCAAAAATGCAACAGGCCAAACACCCTTTTCACTGGTATTTGGATCAGAAGCAGTAATCCCAACAGAGATGGTGGTTCCTACAGCAAGAACGAGTATCCATGATCCTGAAGCCAACGAAGAGATCCTTCTTGAAGACTTGGATACTGTTGAAGAACTCAGAGACCTAGCCAAGATCAGAATGGCAGCTTATCAACAAAGGGTAGTTGGGGCATACAACAAGAATATAAGGATTAGAAGATTTCAAGAAGGAGATTTAGTTTTGAGAAAAGCCTTCCAAAATACTACCAATCCGGCTGATGGAAAGTTAGCACCCAAATGGGAAGGACCTTATCAGATTGAGTCGGAGGCAGGAAAGGGAGCATACCATTTGCTCACAATGGAAGGCAACAGATTACCAAGAGCATAGAACGCTATACACCTCAAGAAATACTTTTTCTAATCAGGATCCAATATCCTGAGAGGATATGTTATCCTTAAAGGATCAAGGATCCCCGAAATTGGTAATATCTATCCGATTACTTATCCTTATCAATTTCTTATTATTAATTTAAGAATAATACATTCTTAACATTTTATCTTTTCCAAGTTTTGAGTAACAACGCAGGATATTAACAAGATGTATAATAACCAATAGGTTGGCCACCTCTCCTTTACATTCGAGGTACTATCCTATTTCTCTTGGCCTAGCCCACGTTTGGGTATGACCCCCGATGGTCATATCCTCTAAGGTTTAAAGGTTTTCACCTTTCTTATAAATAGAGATTCTACACTCTCGCTTGGAGCGCACGCTATCCAACGTATAGTCCGTGGCAGCGGGACCAGTACACGTTTAGTGGCTGACAATTTTGTTGCTTTCGGCTATATGGAGGATCCTACGAATTATGGTAGACGTACCATACCACCGGTTTATAACGTTTTCACGTTATCTTCGTTTGGGCTAAATCCCGGGTTGGGCGAGTCCCCAGTTAACATCCGTATTTGGGCTTGTCCCCAGTTTTGGGCTTGTCCCCAGTTCACGGCTTGTCCCCAGTTTATTATTTGGGCTTGTCCCCAGCTTAATGGGTTTGATCCCAGTTAACATTATCAGTTGTTTGCAACAGATTTTCTAAGTTCATTATGAAGACAAAGTCCTATGGATTCAATATCCTATTTTATCAAGAATCATGGATGGTTCGATACTTATGGTAACTTAAGGTCTATCTAGGACCTCTGGTATGATCTCCCTTAATAAATTTATATTATCTTAGTTGTGATAATTTTTAAATGTTTTGATTTAAAGGATTATTTCTATAAGGATGTTCCATTATAAAACATTTTTGTTAATTTTTAAGGATACTTTATCCTATGGATTGTTCTTTAAGGATTTTCTATCCTAAATATTTTTCATAAGGATCTTATATCCTAAAAATCTTTTACTCAAGATTATTTTCCAAAACTTTCAATAATGCAAAGCTATAATCAAACAAACTTTTAAAATAAATAACAAGCAGATAGTTAAAAGTTTTATATTATTATGACATAAGTCACCAGGACTTATCCAAAATTCTTAACCCGAACTTCACCATGCAAAAGATGGACCGTTCACCCGGGTTAAGTGAGTACTACTAACTGTTCATGAGTGAAGGAAAGACAAAAAGGAAGATTCAGAATTAAAATTAAAGCATCAAGGATCTTGCTATTTCTTAAGGATCCAGGATCCTACCCTTTCTAACCCACTTGGAAGGGAGAGCAATCCCTTCTGGTATTGAGTCACGTTTTACAAAGAAAAATTGAGTCCTCCACAAGGAATCATTTAAAGTGACTTTTAGTATCGGGTGAGGTTGTCTAGGCTTGGATTTGAAGATAAATCGGGCAGGACCATGGGTAGTAAGGGTGTACAGGTATGATAACTCTAGAAGACCAAAATCAATCTCTTGCTCCTCGATGATTCTCTCGACAGTGCTGAGGACCCTCCAAACCATAGGCATAGCCTGTATATAGGATATGTCGGTGGAATCAAAGAAACTTTGAGTGAAAAGAGGAAAAGGATACTTGTAGCCAATTAGGAACGGAATCGCCAGAATACACACCCAAACTTTGGAATATACGTCACAGCGGATACTGGATTCGTTAAGTCGGAATAGGGTTTTCGGAGGAAACACCGGCCGGAACTCATCAATCTCGGGATCTGTGAATTTGCAAATCTTGGTAGACGGTTGGCTATGAGGCATTGTGGTTCCATTTCCGACAACTCGGAGTCATCGGAAGATTGTTCGGAAGGTTTAGAAGGAGACAGAGAAGAAGAATATGAAGCATTAAACATTGTTAAAGAAAATAAGAAAAGAATAGGAAGGATACCTGATGCGTTGGCTGGAGGTATGATTATAACCAAGATATAGGACGGCATATATAGACGGTTATTATTAATTAGGGGGCTAAATGGTAATATTTATGGCAAAACCGTCCCATCTATCAGTTTTCGCAGAAGTTTGAATTTCAAAATGACAGTTGTTTTACACAATCACCCGCCATTTTGGGGGCAATTGTTAGGGAATGAATTTTATGCTAAGGATCCTTAATCCTTAACCATCTTATGGATAGATTATCCTTAATATATGTGTTAGGTTATAAAGGATCAATGATCCTCGGTATTATTTGTTTACTAATGATTGCGTTTAGTATGGTGATGTGTTAGACAGATATAACAACTCTAAGATCCAGTCTACTGTACAAGAGATCTATAGCATATGGTCAAGATTGAAGACTAAGCTAAAGCGAGAAGTAACGGAAAAATAAGATTGATTAGCAAGTACTAAAAGACAAGATATGTTATTCTTGAAGACGTGCTTGCATCAATTATCCTTATGGAGTATTCTCTAGCTGGAGTATGGATCCAGGATCCTTATTCAACATGTCTATTAATGGACCATTTTGGTATGAAGACTGATGTTTTAAATATCAACAATGGTTCCTAGACCTAGTCCACCACTTAATTCGTTACAGAACGGCTATCAGCACGTGGTCAAAGCGCACGATGGGAGAGAGTGGAAGACTAGCGTGAATATAGGACATATTTGTTAGTTAGTTATATGTAATTTTCTTTATTTATCGAGTTGTGATCAACATTAGAACACACACAAACACACGTATTCTAGCTGCTAAGATATTTGTACTCACACAGATAACATTCGTTGATCAACAACTCCACCACACTTGTAACCAGGTTTTTATCATAAATAAACTTGACGGTGATAGTTTTCACCGTCCGAGGGTTTTTTGTGCCGGAGATTATAATAATCATGTACATTGTTAATCTTTGACCGAAGCAATTCGACAAAAGATTACCTTGCTAGTTTTTGACCGAAATAAGATTATCATAATCAAGGGTTTTTTCTCTCGTGATCAAATCGTTGTGATCATCAAGATTTCGATTATACATTCTCCCTTATCGTGTTAGCACTAATCCTCACTAAACGAATTTGGATACATTATCCTTAGCAGATTTTTATCCAAAACAATATCCAACTGTCCTTTATTATTTTGTTTGTTTTGCAGATAAGACCACGTGTTTAATGTGATTATAAGAATGTGGGTTTGTAACGGCTTCGTCAACTGGAACGTGGGAGGCAACGGATAATATAGGACTCAGTCTAGGGTTTATTCCGGATTTCTCGGAATTTTAGTTGTACTCTTTTGTTATTTAAACGAGCTGATAAGATCATTTAGAATACACACCTCACTGCTTTAGCTACTAACATTTATTGTAACACTTGGCATACGATTCACTATCAGCTCCAAGACTTGTAACCACATTTTTGTTATTTATAAAAGTGACGGTGATAGTTTTCACCGTCCGAGGGTTTTTTGTGCCGGAGATTCTCACAATCAAGGGCTTTTTCCCTCATAATCAAATCATCGTGTTCACTTTGTTTTCGTTCAAGCACTCTACCTCACATACTAATTTGATCAAAAGTTACTTTGTTAATTTTTTACCGAAACAAGTTGATAATAATATATCATTAGGAATCAATTGCAATGGTTTTTTAAACCGGTGATTAATAATAGTTTGTACAATCTAATCTAATAGATAATGTTGAAAGCGGATATTTAGTTTGGGACACAAGTAAAAGAGAAATCTTAACACGTACGTAGGAATTAAATAAATATAGTTTAGTCGCAACAAAATTAGAATGAAAAGAAAAACAAATAATACTATGCAGGCTACAGTTAATATAGTTCCTCAAATGTTCTGTAGGTTACATTTGTGGTTTGCAAATTATAACAAAACAAGAGAGCAGTGCTTTAGGATTGAGTAAATAAAGTTCTTCAATATTTGAATAAATCCCAACTTTTCCAGCTAATGAATCGAACCCTGATTGATTAGCAAGTTCTTGGATGTTCTCCAATGGCTTATGAACTCTTATAGCAATCACTCTGCAAATTATTAAAGCCTTCCTCAATATAGAACTATTATTGACACCAAGTGCATCAAACGCTCGCTGACTTGTCGAAGTAGTAAATACACCCCAACCACATTTTTGTTGTGCTCTTTTGTTATTTAAACGAGCTGATAAGATCATTTAGAACACACACCTCAATGCTTTAGCTACTAGCATTTATTGTAACACTTAGCATACGATTCACTATCAGCTCCACCACTAGTAACCACCTTTTTGTTATTAATAAAAGTTACGGTGATAGTTTTCACCGTCCGGGGGTTTTTTGTGCCGGAGATTCTCACAATCAAGGGATTTTTCCCTCGTAATCAAATCATCATGTTCACTTTGTTTTCGTTCAAGCACTCTACCTCACGTACTAATTTGATCAAAAGATACTTTGTTAATTTTTGACCGAAACAATCTGACGCCCACCGTGGGGAAAACGATGCTTTGATATTATCAACTCTCAAACTAAACCCTACTTTCAATATCCAAAACATGTCTACCCAACCGAAAATTGTTTCTTCTTTTGTCGCGGCTTCGGATTCTTTTGTTAGGCCTTCTATGCCTCCTCCTACTGCTGGTGGTATCCCGAAGAAACCTAGCAACACTCAGAAGAAAGCCGCCACTCCGGTGTTTGCGGGAACGAGACCATCTCCCCAAGATCCCATTATGGTATCTAATAATGAACTTTTGTCCATATATAAGCGATTACAGGAACAGATGGATCGCCAAAACAAGACCAACCAGATGCTGGTGAAGGAACTGGAAGATATCAGAAAAGCCAAGAAGCCGGCGAAAGAATTCACACCATTAATCCCGAGATCTCTGGATTTCACTCCTCCAGGATCCTCAGGATTGGTGCGTTCAGAGTCAACCACGGCGTACAACCCTGGATCCTCGCTCTTACAGCACTCAGGGTCTGTAGGATTGCACTCATTTGGATCCCAAGGATACTTGCATGCATCCTTTGCTTGGCCGTTTCAACATGCAGGATCCTCAGGATTGTCGCAGCATGGAGGATCCTCATTATCGTTTCAGCAGCCTGGATCCTCAGGATTGTCCCACCAGACGGGACCCTCAGGTTCTTATCAACCTGCGGTATCATCAGGATTTCCGCAACAGCCAGGATTCTCAGGAGTGCCTCCATCAGGGTTCTTTAATCCTCAACAGCCATTTGCTCAGACTCAACAGTTTGCAGAATCCTCTGAAGTGCACCAGGGAGACTTTATCCCGATGCAGTCTAACCCTTCTACCACTCCATTTTCTACTCCTGGAAATACTATGTTTGGGAATTCCAGCTACAACACCCAGAGCGTTCCTCAGAATATTAATCAGGGTAACACTTTCAATACGATTCCATTTAATGCTAATCTGGGATTTTTGCAGGATGCAGGCATAAGTTTGAGTTTAGCCCGGGAATTACAAAAACTTAAGGACATGATATCAAATGTTCCTGGTGTAATCCATCCCATAGCCAAGGTTCCCACTGATAGTCACAGAATATCCCGATTTGTACCATCAATTGGTGACGTACAGATCCCTAAACGATTTAAAACCCCAAACATGAAGCTATATGATGGTTCGACGGATCCTGAGGAGCACGTTGCACAATATAGAGAGCGTATGGGAATCAACCCAATCCCTATGGAAATCAAGGAAGCATGTCTTTGCAAGGGTTTTGGGTCTACCTAGACTGGAGCAGCCATGAAATGGCTACTGAGTATTCCTCCTAATACTATCACCTCCTTTTCTCTTTTAATTAACTTGTTCAATAGCCAGTTTTATTGCTGTAGAACATTTGAGAAGATGACAGGTGATCTTTACAGGATTACCCAGAATCCTGGGGAATCCTTGAGAGATTTTATTACCAGATTTAGTAAAGAGTCGCTGGAGATTCCAAATCTAAACCCGGCTTCGGCAGTGGAAGCTCTTAAGTTGGGGTTAGAGAAAAACTCCTGTTTCTATGATGATCTTGTTATGACTCCATGCAGGTCATTAGATGAAGCAAGAAGTAGAGCTCTGAGGTTTATAAGGCTAGAATACGATAAGAAAAACTATAAAAAGGTTCATATCCCGAAATATGATCAGCAGAACCAGAAAGCCGAATCCCCGAGAAAATCGTATCGATCAAAACCTTACTATAAGCATGAAAACCCCAGGATTAATGCAGTAGATGACGAAGATGATGAAGAATAACCTAAAATATCTTAATATTGTTTTTCTTTTGATATTGGTGGATTAATGTGTGCCCTGCAGGATTTAGGTGAAAAAGCCAGGTGGCCAAGGAAGATGGAGAAACAAGGAACCTACGAAGACAAATCAACATGGTGCGCCTTACACGAAGATTTTGGGCACTTGACTGAGGATTGCATTGCACTCAGAAGGGAGATTAGCTATTTCTCAGCAAAGGCCACTTGAAAGAGCTACTTGGCCGGAAGAAGGGAACAGAGCAAAATCATGAAATTATTCCTGAAAAGGTGACTCCTCCACCAACAGATGCAAGAACAAGCATGTTCGTATCCGGAGGATCTGACATCTGTGGAACCTCTTATTTTGCTGCAAAAAGATATGCTGATCAAAGAAAGTTAGAAGTAGCTGACAGACCAACAAAGACATCCATTCTCACTCAAGCAAAGACCATGACCGTCGATGAAAGCGATAGAGTCAACATTCAGGATCCTCACCATGATAGTTTGGTAATAACATTATATGTGGCTAACCATTATGTGCGCAGGATCCTCGTAGATGGTGGAAGCTATGTCAACATTATTCAACTAGATGTGCTGAGAAAGATGAATATTCCTGAGGATGAAATCGTTCCCGGTTCCTCAGTATTGGTTGGATTCAGCGGAGAGACTAAGAGCACTATTGGGGAAATAAAACTCCCAGTATACGTTGAAGGGGTAAATAAAATACAAATGACTGTTTGTCTTGTTGCAATATTATATTAGGCAGGCCCTGGATAAACGACATGAAATCAGTCCCCTCCACCTATCACCAATGTGTGAAACTCCCAATTCCGTGGGGAGTTATCAAAATCATCAGTGATCAACAATATGCAAAGAATTTCTACACCTCTTCCATGAAGTGTACTGTCAAATCCCAGCAGGCGTAGCAATTACAGAAGCCAGCATGAGACGTAATGGAGACCAGGGAAAAAGAAATTAAAGAAGTACTTCCTTATCCCGAGGATCCTGAGGTCAAAGTGCTGATAGGAACAAGCATTCCTGAGAATATTGAGTCAGAATTGCTCGATTTCCTCAAATCAAGGCTGTCAACATTTGCATGGAAACATAAAGATATGAAAGGTATTTCCAAATATATTATAACACATAAACTTGGGATTGATAATTCTTTCGGGCCAATCCATCAAAAGAGAAGAAAGTTTACACCTGAAAGAAACATAATCATTCAAGAAGAAGTAGAAAGACTCTTGAAGGCAAATATGATAAGGGAAGTTCAATATCCCCGATGGTTAGCAAATGTGGTGGTTGTACAGAAAAAGTGGCAAATGGAGAGTTTGTGTAGATTTCACAGACTTGAATAAGGCCTGCCCTAAAGATCCATTCCCTCTACCACACATAGATTCAATGGTAGATGCTACAGCCGGCCACGAAATGCTGACATTTATGGATGCATCCTCAGGATTTCAGCAAATCCAAATGAAGCCCTCAGATCAGGAAGACACGGCCTTCGTGACTCCCACAAGTATTTATTGTTATATTGCTATGTCCTTTGGACTTAGAAATACATGTGCAACCTATCAGAGGTTAGTTAACATGATGTTCAAAGATCAACTGGAGGACACGATGGAAGTATATATTGATGATATGGTGGTTAAGTCCAAGAAAGCTGAGGATCACCTCCAGGATCTCAAGACTGCATTCGATATCCTCGTAAAATATAACATGAAGCTGAACCCTGCAAAGTGCCATTTCGGAGTGAAGGCTGGCAAATTCTTGGGATACATGGTCACCAAAAGGGGGATAGAGGCGAGTCCGTAATAGATACAAGCTATCTTGAATCTGAAATCCACAGCATCATTCAAAGATGTTCAAAGGCTAACTGGCAGGATAGCGGCGCTAAACAGGTTTATATCCAAATCCTCAGAAAAGTGTAAAGAATTTTATGATATCCTGAGGAAAAACAAGAAGTTCGAGTGGACCAGTAAGCATGAGGAAGCTTTAACATCCTTAAAAGCTTATCTTTATTCTGCTCCTCTACTGGTAAAACCCGAGGAAGGTGAACCTCTATCTCTATATTTAGTTGTATCAAATAATGCTGTGAGTGTAGTTTTAGCCAAGGATCTCGAAGGTCAACAGCATCCCAATTATTATGTAAGTAAAAGTCTATTGGATTCTGAAACCAGGTATTCTTATCTTGAGAAATTAATTTTAGCACTTATTATGGCATCTACTAAACTTAGACACTATTTTGAAACTCATCCTATTCTTGTTAAAACTAATTACCCTATTAAGTCTGTTTTGAGAAAACCAAAAATGTCAGGTAGGATGGCAAAATGGGCTGTGAAGCTGAGTGCATATGATATAGCATATGAACCTAGGACTGCCATCAAATCCCAGGCATTAGCAGACTTTGTGGCTGATTTCACCAGTGAACTTAAAAAAGAAGCAGACTTGGAAGTCCAACAACTTGAAGAAACAAAAGATAAGTGGACTCTATACACTGATGGTGCTTCAAATGTTAGAGGAACAAGTTTTGGGATCCTGCTGAAATCGCCACAGGGGGGACATTATACCTCAATCCATATCCTGCGGATTCCAAGCCACAAACAATGAGGCAGAATATGAAGCTTTGATAGCAGGATTACAACTAGCAATCGACATGAAAATGAGGTTTATTCAAGTACATGTTGATTCATTATTATTAACTAATCATTTTAATGGTTCATATAGTGTTAGAGGAGAAAAACTAATGAAATATTTAGAGCTAGTAAAAAACTAGCAAAGTGTTTCGAAATGTTAGATATTTCACAGGTACTTAGAGAAGAGAATGTTGAAGCAGATGCCCTAGCATACTTAGCTTCATCCTTCAGAATACCGGAGGGTGTCAAGATTCCTATCATACATATCCTGAGCCCAGCAATAGGAGAGCAAGGTGTCAATGAAATATCAGAAGATGATGAAGATATGGGAGTCAAGAATCCTGAGGATAATGAAAACTCTTGGATTATCCTGATTAAGAGATATATTCAAGATGAACTTATCCCCAAGGATCAAAACCCAAGAGCTTTCGCACGAAGGTAATCCCATATACTATAATGAATGATATATTATACAGAAAATCTCTTGCAGGACCATATCTTAGGTGCTTGGAGAAGGCAGAAGTTCAAGAAGTTCTTCAGGATATCCATGAAGGAGACCGTGGGAATCATACTGGGGGAAGAGCACTATTCTCCAAAATCCTGAGGACAGGATACTTCTAGCCAACGATGAAGAGGGATGCTATGAATTATTCTCAGAAATGTGATGCATGCCAGAGACATAGCAACATTTTGTACCATCCAGCAGAACCATTGTGTCCAGTTATTTCCCCTTGGCCTTGCATGAAGTGGGGAATGAATATTGTGGGAAAACTACCAAGAGCTCCAGGAGGAAAAGTCTTTATGCTGGCTATGACGGATTATTTCTCGAAGTGGATTGAAGCGGAAGCTTTTGTTCAAGTCAGAGAGAAAGAAGTTATCTCATTCATCAAGCGCAATATCCTGACAAGATTTGGAACTCTGTCAGAGATAGTGTGTGAATCAAGATGATCACCTCAAGAGAACCACCAACTTCTGTGCCAGTTGGGGAATCAAGATGATCACCTCAAAACCTTTCCATCCTCAGGCTAATGGTCAAGTCGAGTCAAACAACAAAATCATTATCAATAACCTGAAGAAAAAGTTGTGGTCTAAGAAAGGAAAGTGGGCTGAGGAACTACCTTTTGTTCTTTGGGCAGATAGGACCACTTCAAAGAATGCTACTGGTCAGACTCCTTTCTCATTGGTATTTGGAACTGAAGCAGTTATCCCGACAGAGATGGTTATCCCTACACCTAGAGTCAGTCATAAGAATCCCGAAGATAATACTCAAAGTCTACTTGAAGATCTAGATGCAGTAGAAGAGCTCAGAGAGTTAGCGAAGATCAGAATGGCCTCTTACCAGCAGAGAATAGCAAAGTCCTACAACAAAAATATCAAGTTCGTAGATTTCAAGAAGGGGATTTAGTTCTCCGAAAAGCTTTTCAAAATACTACTAATCCTGCGGATGGAAAGCTCGCACCAAAATGGGAAGGTCCTTACTTAATTGAGTCAGAAGCAGGAAAGGGGGCATACAGATTGTCTACTTTGGATGGTGATTTATTACCAAGGGCTTGGAACGCTATCCACCTCAAAAAATATTTTATGTAAGACTTCTATCCCGAAGATAATTGCTATCCTGAGAAATTTAACAGTGATGTTAAACAACTAAGGTATGTATTCAAATTAACATTTTTATTCATTTTCAATATTATTATTCTTTTATCATAATACTGACTTAACCATCGGAGGGATGTTAGCAAGGCTAACACCCACCTCTCACCTAGATTTGAGTGATTTGTAGCCTGAAGACATGTGGTATCCCCACATGGAATGAAGTTAATTTGGGCCTTGTCGCCAGTCTATTTGGGCCTTGTCGCCAGTTTCTTTGGGCCTTGCCGCCGGTTAAGGTATTATTCAATGCCTTCTAAGGTTTAAGGGGTTTTCACCTCTTCTTAAGATCGCCTGTAGTGTACGTTTATTCAGCCGTATTTCGAGAGACGGGGCCAGCACATGAAATATAGTGACTTGTTACCTCGTTATCCTCAGCTATTGGTTTGAATCTCAAGTCTATGGTAGACGTACCATTTCCTAAGGTTTAAGGGGTTTTCACCTATTCTAAGGGCCTTGTCGCCAGTTTATTTCTAAGGTTTAAGGGGTTTTCACCTCTTTTAAGGGCCTTGTCGCCAGTTTGTTTAGGCCTTGTCGCTAGTTTATTTAGGCCTAGTCGCCAGTCTACTGAGACCTAGTCGCTATTTTAACGAGGCCTTGTCACCAAAATTTCTAAAGTTATTTTTAGGATAATGTTAATATTACAGGTCTATCAATATGTTTCTGGAATTGGAAGTACGTTATGAAGAATATTCTTATTACAAGGATGAAATGATCTATACTTTATTAGAGTTAGTTGCTATATGATTTTGGTATGACTTCCTATTTATGAATATTCTATATTTCGTATTACTTGTCTTATTTATAAGATGAATTTTATGACTTGGTGTTGGTTTATGGAACTGAAACTTAAACTACTATTAAAGAACTTCATTTAAAATTTTCAGTTTTATTCTAAGGATTTAATTACAACAACAGGGATTTCGAATAAGACTGGTCTATTCTCGTAATGATGTCAACTTTTGTCGCTGCTAAATCATAAAATTTTGGTGCTACATGAAAAACAGTTCATCATTAGAAAATTTAACAACTGAAATTGGTAAAAAACAACTGTCAAATTTTGGGGACAATTGTTAGAGCCCAAATTTTATAGTCGGATCTATGGTCAGCTCAGGATCCTAAATGTGCTCAGGATCCCGAATATGTTCAGGATTCTCGAATAAGTTTAGTATCCTGAGTATTAATGCTAATAATAGATATTTCTCTCTTAGCGTTGATTTATAATTGCAGATGTTCATTGTTGATTTAGTCCATGAGAAATACACGGTTGGTGGTTGAAGAGAACATGTCGAATGAGCTATAACCGTTAGGAGTAAGGGCCAAGTAATGGTTAACGGTCAAATATTATGCTGAAATCTCGTACTTATAGTTACTATTAGCACGTGGGATGAACGTTGATGAACGTGGATAGACTCAAAGAAGAGTGCTCCAGCGGCTATATTGGAAGACTCTTTCAGTTCCGGGATACTCGGAGAGTTAGGGATTTCAGCCTATCCTGCCGATACAAGTATTCTGAGGATTATACTTCAGGATATCCAACTGTCCTTTAGTATTTTGTTTGTTTTGCAGATAAGACCACGTGTTTAATGTGATTATAAGAACGTGGGTTTGTAACGGCTTCGTCAACTGGAACGTGGGAAGCAACGGATAATACAGGACTCAGTCTAGGGTTTATTCCGGATTTCTCAGAATTTTAGTTGTACTCTTTTGTTATTTAAACGAGCTGATAAGATCATTTAGAACACACACCTCACTGCTTTAGCTACTAGCATTTATTGTAACACTTAGCATACGATTCACTATCAGCTTCACCACTTGTAACCACCTTTTTGTTATTAATAAAAGTGACGGTGATAGTTTTCACCGTCCGGGGGTTTTTTGTGCCGGAGATTCTCACAATCAAGGGCTTTTTCCCTCGTAATCAAATCATCGTGTTCACTTTGTTTTCGTTCAAGCACTCTACCTCACGTACTAATTTGATCAAAAGTTACTTTGTTAATTTTTGATCGAAACAAGTTGATAATAATATATCATTAGGAATGAATTGCAATGGTTTTTTAAGTTGATAATAATATATCATTAATAATAGTTTGTACAATCTAATTTAATAGATAATGTTGAAAGCGGATATTTAGTTTGGGACACAAGTAAAAGGGAAATTTTAACACGTACGTAGGAATTAAATAAATATAGTTTAGTCACAACAAAATTAGAATGAAAAGGAAAACAAATAATACTATGCAGGCTATTAATATAGTTCCTCAAATGTTCTCAAATGTTCTGTAGGTTACATTTGTGGTTTGCAAATTATAACAAAACAACAGAGCAGTGCTTTAGGATTGAGCAAATAAAGTTCTTCAATATTTGAATAAATCCCAACTTTTCCAGCTAATGAATCAAACCCTGATTGATTAGCAAGTTCTTGGATGTTCTCCAATGGCTTATGAACTCTTCCAGCAATCACTCTGCAAACTATTAAAGCCTTCCTCAATATAGAACTATTATTGACACCAAGTGCATCAAACGCTCGCTGACTTGTCGAAGTAGTAAAAACACCCCCAACCACATTTTTGTTGTTGTTTTTCTTGATCGAAAACCCATGTCGTAGAATTTGACAAACATTGCAGTTATTAGATAAGCAAAGGCTAGATGAGCCATTTAGCCCGATGTTGCATTCAACTAAGGTCCCGTGGAACCTTAGTAACTCGTTGCCATCAGCGAGACAACGAGGGTGCTTTTTCTGGAGTTTGCTAGCTTTAACTTTGACACTTTCTCGATGTTCTTCGAATTCGGATAGTGTTCTTTGCATGTTGTGGACTTTTAAGATCCTCTCTATTCCTCCAGAATTGGTATGGGATTTTGACCGACTTGTTTTGTAGATTAACTCTACAATTTTCCTAGATGAATCTCCTTCAATGAGCTCAGTAACTGCCAAATCAACCAAAATTAACCGATTATATATGTCCTAGAAAGTAAAGTTAATGTAGGGTAACAAAATCTTTATGTTGGAAAAGTGGCAACCTTACATATAAGGAAAAATGAGATGAAAGAATGTAGTTAGATCTATTTAGTAAAACATCAAGAATATTTTCTTAATTACCAGCATGTTTGGAGAGGTGATGAAATTCAAGAGCTTCCCATTTCACAAATTGCTCACCACATTTATGGCAAGCTAAACTAAAAATCCCATGACTATCTCCGTCTAAAGAAGCTCTAGCCTTTGCAGGAATAATAGTACCAAATCCAGATCCTAACCCTCTACTACCAACCCTTGAAGATCCATTAGAGTTTCTTCTATTGGTCAACGGTGATCGTGTTGGCACGCGATGATGGTAACGAGGTGGCCCCGGGGTTCCAGGTTTTAAGGTACCTTCAAATCTTGACGACACACCATCATCTTGCAAAGAACCAAAACCTGTGATCTTGAGTTCACAATTAGAATTCGACAAAATGACTTCATGGGCAATCGGGTTTAAAAGTTCCGAACTTCCAATGGATCTCGGACTTGCATTTGTCGTTACAGTTGCTTCGGTTATCGTTGGTTTCTCCTCCATGTGCCGCTTGCTTCCGTGGATGACATCCTTAAGGTTTGCTAAAGATCTTGAACATCCTGATTTCCCTCCAGTTGATGTCGACGATTTCTTGCTTTTCGTTACAATTTTGCTCGGATTCTTCACTTGAATATTTGGATCATGAACATCTGATGGCCCTGATTGGCAGTGCAATGACTTCCTTAAAGAAAACCAAGCTGCAGGCATCTTTCTGAGTGTGTTTAGAGTGTATGTATGCTTCTTGCTCTTCTGGGATCTTCAGACTTTCAGTTAAATATACCATAAGCCAAATCAAACCCATCTGGGATTAAACTTTGTATGATCTTTTAACATCTTTTTTGTGATTGTGACACGTAAATATATAGTCAACTAGATGACTTGGTGTACAGATTATAGAAGCAAGCATATATATTTGAAAATAAAAGTGTTGAAAATGGTATTATCTAAATCAATTTGCAAACAGTATATGAATAGGATTTTAACAAGGGAACTGAAGTGAATACGATGGGGACGAAGATAAGTTGACTGGATATGAATTATATATTAAAAAAAAGAAAAAAAAAAGGCATTGACATCTCTGGTACTCTTGAACATCATCTTTAATTAGGAGTCGGTAAATGTGAATGAGTAATGGGTTATGTGTCAACAACTCAACCAACACTGGAACATAAACCTATTTATAACTCGATCTAGTTTTACTAGTCATTTTTAACTTTTTTTAGAAAGATATAATACAATCTATCCATTTTTTTCTACACTAGAAAACAAAATTTCGATTCATCACAAGACATAATGTAAAGAAATTCTACCCAAATAATTATTTTATTTAGGGTTAATCAAAGTCCAAATTTCAGTTATAATATCTTAAATATATATATATATATATAAACAAAAGCTCGTTAAATTTTCTCAAGCAACCAGATTGCTTTATTTTTAAATTAAGACTTCTCATGCATTTGACCCGAATTCATGGGTATGGGTCCCACCAAACTCATATAGCCCTTAAACGGGTTATAGCATCGCATTATATTAAAAATTAATCTAGTCAAATATTTGATATGAAAGTCGTATAAAATAGGGATATACTAAACATTAATATCCATTTATTAAAACGATATCTACATATTCAAATAAAGTAAAATAATTATGGCACGTGTCAGTTTATAGTTAAATCTCACAATTTTTTCCCCTCCAATTATAAGATCTTAATTGACCATAATGCATGTCCATATTCACTTTCCTTTTACATTTTATTTATATTTTATTTATACATTTTTATAAACATAAATATTAACATATTACTTTACTTTACTTTACTATATATTTCAAAATACTTGGTGAAATCTAAAAAATTAACAATAAACTGTGTTTGTTAAAGATTGAAAAGAATATATAATTTCAAATGTTATCATTAACATATTTATTATGTATATTGTTGAATATTATAAAGAAAAACAAAACTCGAACATGCTTTCATTTAACAAAGTTTTTTTTAATTATTAAATTATAAAACTATGCTTAAAAGTTGATCCGTTTTTTTTAAAAATCAATCAATTTATCTATTATTATTATTGTAAATTGTCATATAAATTTATAAATTAATTATAAATATATGCTTAAATCTATCAATTTATTTTTTGGTTAGTTTAGTAAATATATAACAATCACTTTCATATATAACAGACAGAATTACAGAAATTGTCCTTTATGTTTACACCAAATTTCAGTGGTTGTCATTTATCTTTAAAAGTAACATATTTTGTACTTTATGTTTCCAAATGCTACACCGTTTGTCCTTTAGCCATAACCCAGTTAGTATTTTTCGTTAACTCAGGTCACATGCCTTGTACATGAGGGCATATTAGTCAATCAACCCATTTACTTAATAAAATTAAGAAATAAACTTAATATATATATATATATATATATATAATACAACCCCCCCCCTCTCACCCCTATCTCTCTCCCACTTATCACCACAGTAACCACCCCTTACCACCGGCCACACCGTGCCGTCATCTTCTTCCTCCCTGCCTGCGTCTTCTCCGACGAGCCACCGCCGCCACCGTCATATCCTTCAACAACACTCAGTCATATCCTCACCTCTTCCTCTAAATCCTTCCACCACAGGTACCTACCAAACCCCAAACCCTATCTTCACCGCTCAACCACCTTCTGCTCTCTCCACCGCCGCCGACACTCCGACGGCAACAACTACTTCCCTACCACCGACTCCGACTCTGTTTCACCTTACACCGATTCCAAGCTTCATATGGTAATAGACCTCGACCAATACATACCGGACAGAACATCTATATCATTAAACAAGTTATTAAAAACCGGCGAATTGAAGTTTAGTCAATTCGTGAACTTCGGTATCGACGCCGTCGACGATCCGCGGACTCTGATCGTCGTCAACGGCGACCGGCGAGTCGTCGTATTCTGCCGGAAATCAACGGTCTACTTCTTCGGTCAACTAATTGCTTTAAGTTTGGTTACTGTATTCACTTTTATAAGTTTGGTTATTGTGTTCACTATTAGGGTTTTGGTGAAACTAGGGTTGGGGTTTAGGAATTTGTTTAGGCGAAGGAGTGATTACGGTGAAGGGTTGGTTACGCGGAGGAATAGGAGTTTTGTGGTGATGGTGAATACATAGTTTGACAGAGATGATGGTGGGGAGTTGAAGGGGATGATCGTGGGTAGTACCCACATTCCTTAATACTAGTTTAAACGGAGATGATGGTGTGATGATATTTTACACATATTGCTGGTTGTGGTTTCTGATGGGAGAAGGCGGCGGCGGCAGCGGCGGTGGCTCACCGAAGAAGATGCAGACAGGGAGGAAGAAGAGGGAGACGGGGGTGGGTTGGGTTTGGTTAGGTTAAGTTATTTAATTTTTTTTTATTAGAATGTTTATAATTAAGTAGGTAAAGTAACGAATTTGCTCTTATGTGCAACGCACATGACCTAACTTAACGAGAAAAACTAACTGGGTTAGGCCAAAAGGACAAACGGTGTGACATTTCGAAACGTAAAGTATAAGTTATGTTACTTTTAAAGATAAAGGACAACTAATGAAATTTGATACAAACATAAAAGACAATTTCTGTAATTTTGTCTATATAACAAAGTTTATCATGTTTAATTTCTTGAGTTTTTATCAAGGATTGTTTCGGGTTTGTGAAACTTAAATTTGGTTTTTACAGTAAAAATTGGTAAATAGATTTTTTGATACAAGTCAACTACATTTTGGTCAAAATTTGTTATGGGTAAAGAATGAGAAATCTAAGAATTATTAAAAGTTTGAGAATGCAAATAGATTTATCGTCAAATTTTTTACGGGTTCAAAGTGTTGACTTGAAATGTCAAACAGATGAAAGTTAGAATTTTAAACATGATTTGGGTTTCAAATTTATTTTCGAGAACATTTTTGGAAAAAAAAACACAAAAGGTTCGGGGTTTGGTAAATTGGCTATTTTCTCTCAACCATCAAAATTTAAGAATAGATAGTGAACATTTACGACATGCCACCCCAGGCGTATCAATGTTTCTAACTTGTATCAAATTTGAAACATTTGTGTCATCATTACTTTTCCTTCAATTGTGATTAGAACATTGTATGGGAAGAATGTCATGCAAAAGTATGCTCAAATGAAGCAAAATATTCACAAAATTTAATTGGTTAACATGTTATTTTTTATATTGTCAAACTTATCAAAAAATAATTTCATGGTTTGACTCAGAAAAACATAGTTATTGAAGAACATCCGTTGTTATAATTTAATGTTCTCCTTTCCTTCAATGGATTGTAAATTGATAAATACATCAATAAAAGTAACGCACCTTCAGAATTTAGGCTAAGTGGTCAGAACTACTATTGTATGACTATTGTATGTGAAGTTTTCTTCATGAATTCTTTCAATTATACATATATGACACTGACAATGAAAGTTTGAATAAAAAGAATATCCTGTGGTACGTTTTTGCGCGTGCATTTTTTATTAAGATCATTTAAAAAATCATATTGTGATATAAATAAAATCAACTTGTATACACATAGTACAGATACAAGCATATATGTAATATATTTTTTCATATACGTTATGCAATTATATTCTTTACTTGTAGTTTATAATTTAGATAACACGTATATTACACGGACTCTAAAATTAGTATATCTATATTTCACTTGTAACAGAAAATCATTTATATCATATCGAAAGATTTAGAAGTCATCAAATTTGAACAAGATTTAAAATTAGAAACAAAAAATAATAATAATTGATATTTTTTTATTTATTCTTATTATGTTACATTTTGAATATTTGACTAGCACTCAAAATATTCCCACTAAGCTATGAAAACGAAAAAAAATAATACACTTTAAATATAAAGAAAAGATAAGACATGAAAACCAAATAGTAATCAAAACAGCAATTAGTATATTAAACATTTGAATTACCATTATGTCATACCAATCAAGTTGGGCTACTACTGGTACATACCAACATATGAAACACAATAATTTAATAGCAAATTGGGTGCTCGAGCTATTTTAAAAACAAAATTAAGAACAACGTACAGCAAATAAAACTCCAGACCACTTGCAGACACAAGGAACACCAAAGAAAAGACCAAATAACAAATTACACCCCAACACAACGACAGCTTAATTAATAAATGTAAACAGTTTTAACTGTTTCAAATATATATATTTTAGTGACAATTCCATATGTTTTCTTTATTAGACTTATAAAATATCTTAATTTATCCTCTAAAAGATATTTTTCAAGTTAAAAGGTATATTGGATATATTAATAACTGCGCTTCGGTTTCCATGGCTTTTTCATTTATGTCGAACTCCCGATTCATACCAAGTGTATCATTAAACTTAACTAGTTCAACTGAATCGAAATCCGATTTTGGGTACTAACCTTTGAAAGGGAAACTAACAATAATGAAAAGAAAGAAGTACAAAAGAAATTTTGTGATGATCACAAAACATTTTTATTTCTAATTATCATGAGTGCCATGTTTTGGACCAAGATTTGTGCATTTATAAATGAAGATGGCCAGCAAATGAAGCCATGATTTTAGGTATGCAAGGGCCACAATAATTGACAAGACCATGTTAATGTCATGCTGCATATGCTATGATATTAATTTTATCTTATGTCAATCCATTATTTATGGCAACCAAAACATTTGACTAATTTTAATTTTTCTTTATTCCAGGACACGTTTTTCTTTGGAAAAAATCAAGTGCAGTAAAATAATTTTATACATGTATAGATTCAAGAATGAATGATATAACTTATTAAAATGTGAAACACACCAAACATATATTGAGTAACGAGAATGGATTAGAGTGGGAGAAATTGAGTCGATTCAATTTTGTTATTTTTCAATTATAAGTAGCTCTTGTGTATGTGTTTTGTTTGTTGTCTTTTATTTCGTTGTAACCTTGGTCTACTTGCTCCTTGTGAGTAGCCCCCTTTTTGGTTTTTATAATAATTAGTATTTCAAAAAGAAATGCATTAAATAACTCTCAATATATTATAAAGGAAATATAACTTAAAAACTCCTATTACACGTAACCCATATTTTTCTTGATGAACCCTAACTCGGTTGCATTTGTGTATTCTCTAATGTCTAAACATATCTCGGTTTATATAGACAAACCCTAACTTGCTAGCCAAGACATTACATATCTTAATTATAATACAATTAGAAAACATGACCAACTACGACATACGACATACTTGTCAATATTGTTCCTTCAAATTCACCGATTTGTGAGTTAGAGGCTGAAATTACCAACAATCAGCGCTTAACGTCTGACTCGAAATAAGCGGATCTTTGTCTCCAAACTTGTCCCATTTGACATGTATGATTTGACCAACGATTTTAACCTTCTCGGCTTTCACAATCATGTCGGTATTCTTCACCCCGTTCTTGACCTCCTGGAACAACTTTTGTTCATCATTATGTTCTTTCGGCACTCCGAACTCGACTACCTCTGTGACCTTGTCCATAACCATTTCCTTGTCCATAACCATTTCCATGGTCGTATGAACTCGCATATCCACTCCTTTAGTTGTGATTCTTGTCATCTAATCGAGAAAACCTTAGTCTTCCCCGATCATCTCTTCTTCTCGAACCAAAACACGGGCACACCGTTCAAATCAAAACCTTGGTCAAAATATAACTTGTTCAACCCGCATAAAAACGAACTCTGAATTAAATCCGCTTATGCAACAAAAAAAAATACCAGTCTGCTAGAGTGGTTGAACCAACTTGTTTAACCAAACTGAATAAACACGGATCTACTCCCCACTAATGGGTCCTAGATCCGATGAGTCTACAAGGTAGGATACGGTTACTGCCAACACAATATGAATACAATTCCTAAAGTCCAGTGACGTGAATCCTGCAAAACAGAACACCGTGAGCTCGTTACGGGAAGGACAAGAGGGGGGTCTTCCCGTAACCACCCTCCGGCGTGAGAATAAGTACCGTTCTTACAAAGAGATAAAGTACTTAAATAAATTGAGAGAGTACAGTGATGGTGAATGAGTACCTCATGATGATCGAGAGGGTATTTATAGCCGAAGGGTGTGGGAAGGTGATTGGGCCAGCTGTCCCTTAAGAATATGCCTGCATAACCGTCTGGACACGTGTCTCTATGTGATAGGTTCAACCTATACGTTGCATGTGCATTATAACAACCTGGACATGTGTCTCTTTATCTTTGGTTATCTGGGGAATATTGGCCATGTGCACGGTTATAACGGCCTTGCCAGGTGTCATTGGCTAATTGGCTCAAAGATCACGTATTACCCAAGAAAGCATCTTGGTAAATCTTCTAGAAGGTGATAGTTGTCCCGGAGCATTGCCTCGTGGCTATTTACGCGGAAGGTTATTCCTTCTTGCGGATGACTTCTAAGGGTGCTATGATGCTTTCGCGTGTGCTATGAGATTGTTTCTTCCTCAACTGATTATGCGGATAGTTTACATGTCCCGCGGGTGCCTTATGAGGGACTTCTGATCGACCTGCGGGCATTACTTAAGGGTATTTGGGTCTTTTTGGTACACTACCTCTATAAGTCCCCCAATCCAGTGTTTCTTCCGTGTGAAGTATTTTATGCGGATGAAATTCTGGACTTAATGTGGATTTGGGGGTTTCTGACTTTGCAAGTTGGTGGGAAATATCTTTTGTTGTTTGTGGATAATCATGAAAAAGGACAAGTTGACCACTCGCAGGCGCATGTGCAGGTGACAGGACGTTTTTGACGGCTGTTACTGTACCCGACTGTACAACTTTTTCTCTTTTTCGAATTTCCCGCGTGACGTGACGATCTGTTACTGGACGGCTTTTTCTCTCTCTACTGTTCGTATCTCATCGCATTAACTGCGGTGAGTATAAATAGAGAGAGTTAACTTCTTTTCGAAGTTTTATCGCCTTCAAATCTTGATTACAAACTTGCTTTCTTTCTTCTATCTTTCAATCTTTCTGTTTGATTCCTTCGAACTAATCCAAATATTTTTGCCAAGTGTTTTCAATGGCTCCTGCGCAATCTGAGGTCGATGAGATAGAAGTCTGTTGGGACCAAGGAGAATATCAGAAACTTATTACGACTTTTGGTATTCCACCGGAGTGGGGACCGGAGTTCCCTTCTACTGGTTCTATAACCAGCTTTCCACTTCCGGGAAAGATGGCACTATATGCCGATTACTTTGAGCATGGGAATTTCTGTCTTCCCATCACAAAGTTCTTCCATTGGGTGATTAAGGCGTTTGGGATTCACTTGTCCCAACTTCATCCGCGTGCTGTCATACGAATTCGACATTTCGAGTTCGTGTGTGTGGCACACGACTTAGTTCCTCGGTTGGATCGGTTCGCTGTTTTTTATAAGATGGCGAATCGGAATGGGTGGTACACTTGCCACAGTGTGCCGGATAGAATTATCGGCAATATGACCGAAGAAATTTCCAAGGAATGGAAGAAAAAATTATTCTGGACCTCCGAGGACATGATATCGGAGATCATGGTTCGTCGTTCTCCGAACGACGCCCTGATTGATATTGCTCCAGCTACTCACGAGAAGCGTGACTGGTTTCACAAGTTGACCGCATCACCCACTCCAATGCGGGCACTTCCCGAGGAGGCCCTTGTATGGGCGGGAATGAGCCGGTTGTGGTCTTCACCTTTCATGGAACCTGTTTTTGTTGAATTAAACGGCCGTAAGTCTTACTGTTTTTGTTTTTTCTGAAGCTACTGCGGAAGGCTTTAGAACTAATGAAGCTTTTACGCAACCTCCTCCCCAATTTTACACTTCTTCCTCCTTTTTTTCAACGAGCGAGGGTGGTGACTTTTTCTTTGAGCCTTCCGCCCATGAAGTTGGGGGAGGTTCGTCTCAAGGTGGCCCACAAAAGTCTGCCTCCTCTCCCGTTCGCATCGGGCCCACAAGTTCTCAATTCTTTGGGAGCGTGCAATTGGGAGGGGATTATGACTTGTTTGTCCCGCCTTGGGATATTGTCAACGGGTCTCAGGTTTCTGATCCCAAAACCTGTATGAGTTTTGTTGAGCACTGTATGCCGCCCGCTGAAATGGCATATCAGCGCAACCTGCTCCCGCCAGGACCTTCATACTGACCTGGCTACTTCTTTGACTAACGGTTTAGCTTGTAGCCAGGAAATACTGCGGGAGTAGCAAACGATGGGTGGGAAGCTTGGTGCGGCTTCCGAGGTGTTGAAGGTTGCCAAAGCAGAAGCCGAGGAACATCGCAAGGCGGCGAGTGCAGCTAGGTGGAAACAATCTGATGCTGAAGCTGCACTCGAATAGGAAAAGAAGCGAAATGCTGAAGCTGCGAAGCGGTGGAAGGAGGCATGCGAGAGGTCGAATGCCACCTTTGAGGCTTCCCGAGCTGAGACTCAAAAGAAAAAGGACGAATTGGTGAAGGCACAAGACGAAGTGTCCCAGCAATGCGTCCGGATTCAAGAGCTCGAGGAAGCTTTGAGGTTGCAAGGGGAGCAGTCTGAAATGAAAGACAAGACTATCGTAGAAATGCAGTCTGCGTACGACTCTCTCTTGCAATCCCACACTGAAGTAGGCGGCCGCGCCTCTGCTGAGCTACAGGAGCTTCGAAGCAGGGCGGAACGTGCTGAGTGGGAGAAGCAATACTTCCTAGACCGTGGCCTCGAATCTGTAAGTTTTTCTTGCACATCTTTATGTCTTTTGTGTGTTTAATTCCCTGGTGTTGACGAAATCTTGTCTTATAGGTTATCCGTCATATCAAGAGAAGCACGGAGCTGACTGACTGCTTCGTGAATTTGACGACCGCTTCTGAAGGGGTTGGCCGGGTAAAAGGCTTCAACGAGGGATTGGCATTTGCCCAGTCCGGACAAGCTATTGAAAGCCATCCCCTTTACGGACTTGACGCAGAGCAAGAGCTTAGCATGCGGGTCCAATAATATGATGACCTTGTCTTCCCGCTACAAAATATCCTTCCGGAATTTGCTTCATCTGAAGATGGTGTGAAGCAATTGCGGGTATATATTGATGACGAATCTGATGATGAGGGGTCTGATGATGAGGAGGCGGAAGATGTGGCTCATTCTGCTCCGGAAGATACAACACCCCCTAACCCATAGTATAGGTGTAGGTATCAAATTTTGGACTTGTAATTTCTTTTCATGTTTTTGTAATCACTATTTTGGGTATTAATGAAAGGAAATTTAAGTTGATAATATCTTTGTGATATTTCTTCCTTTGTTTTTTGAACATGTTTAAGTTGGATAATACTGGTGACGTGGCAGAGAGAGAATTTTCTAGGCGGTGGCTGACAAGACGTGTTAAGTGCTTGTTTGACAGCCTGTAAGTGCTTTTTCGAATCTCCCGCCTGACGTGTCAGCCATCCCTTGGTCCTTAGTTTCTCTTTCTTATATTAGTCAGATGGTCACATTAATTGCGATGAGTATAAATAGGCTTTGATATCTTCGACCCCTTCTTATCACTTACATATTTTTGCTCTCATTCATATCAGAGAACTCTACTCTCCTATAGCCACCCTGTATTACTTGCTTCCAATGGCTGCCCAAAAGAAAAATCCTCCTTCTATCAATGAAGTAGGATGTGACATTAAAGAAAAAGATTTCGAGGATGTTAAGAACGTATATGGCTTTCCGCCAGACTGGGAAGCCAAACGTCCGACAAAGGGGACCATCGCGACTACGCCGCCTCCGAAGAAGATGGCGGTATATCTTGACCATTTTACCACGGGTAACTTCCGATTTCCCGTGACGAAGTTCGTAAGGTCTGTTCTGAAAAAATACGGACTTCATTTATCCCAAATTCACCCGTTTGGGATGCTACGGATTCGACATTTCGAATTCTGTTGTCAATCTCACAGTTATGAACCATCCGTCAATATGTTTGCCATTTTCTACAAGATGACATATCGTGACGGGTGGTATGGCTTCGCTACTACCGGGAAGGGTTCGATTGGCTTCGAATGGATCCAGAGTATCCATGGATGGAAATCCAAGTTCTTTTAGATTCGGGAAGACGTCATCCCGTTTACAATGACTCGACGAATGCCGGAAGATCCACTTCCTGAGATTCCCGTTATTGAATACACGGGGCACAAGTGGTTCGACACTCTGATCCGGACGCCTACACCTATGCGTACTATTCATGAAGGTGCCATGGTTCATGCGAATATGAGCCGTTTATGGCCTTTCCCTCAATTAGAGTCGTATTACGAGGGAGCCGGTGGACGTAAGTATGTTAGTAATTCGTTCTCAGTATCCTTTCTTGTGCTAACTTTTGTTGTTTTCTCGTTGTAGGAGAATGTTCTGTTTTCAACGCTCTCTTGGACCGTGAGGAAGGTATGATGGTGCGTCGTGAAATTGATCCAAGGTATGTACCGTTCTTGAAGCGCACTCGAGTCTACTTCCTATTGTCTACTACTCTGAGCCCGGAGCCTATAGTTTCTGAAACGATGTACGCTCAAGGTGAGGAGTTAGTCAAAAAGTGAGAAGGTATTTCCCAACCTTGACCTATAACTGCCGCTACTTCGAGTGGAGAGATAGTACTACTTTCTTCTAGCGAGGAGTCGTCGCTCTGCGAGGGAGGGTTATCAAGTGGTGCTACTAACCTTTCGCATTCGTCTATAGGATTGACCCGCAAGCAAGATTTGAAGGCCATCACCGATCCGTCGGCAGGTGAGGAAGATGGTCCTCAATCCGTTGAGGGCGAACCTCAGGCTGCGGAAGTGGGCGCTTCAAAGGCTGCAGGGAAACGGAAGGCACAGATTTCCGATGCTGCGCCTAAGAAGAAGAAAAAGAAGAAGGCTAAGGTTGATGCCCCGGTCTTGGGCTCCCGTCTTCGGGAGCTTGCTGCCCAAGATGCTTCTAAAAGTGAGACTTGACTCTTTACGATTGCTCTTCTACTTATCATTTCTTAGTAACTTAAAGATATTTATTTTGGGGTATTTCAGGTCTAAAGGACTCTGCTGCTACTGAACTTCCCACTCCACCAACTTCACCAAAGAACACTGTTCAGGAACCGATCAATCTATCGGATTCTCTCCTAACAGGGACAAAGAGGTTGGTGCAGCTGATCGGTTCCACACATCTCCACCCCGTGATGAGCATAACGTCCATGATCAGGGTGAGGTTAGTGTGTTTAAACGCGGGGGGGGGGGGGGCAAGCTTCTTCCTCTCAGGTGGGTGAGGATACTGCTCCGTATCATCCCCGGTGGTCGCTATGGCGGGACTCGGTGCTGAGTAATGCGGACATTTGCCAAGAATATCTTGACGAGAGTCTTCATCCTGCAGAGAAGGAACGACAACGTCGTCGCATCCGCCAAGAGCTTTTTGACTCCAACTCTTATCATGTTGCAAACGCTATGTCTACTAACCAGGAGCTTCGCCGGGACTGGTTAGCTATGAATGATGAGTTGGAGGAAACCGAGCGGAACTTGCTTGGAGCCAAGAAAGAGGCTCTTAAAGCGCTGACCGATGCCCTAGATAGTCACCGGGATATGGAAGTGGCGAAAGTCGTGCAACTTCTTGCTCGGGAGGCTAAGACTGCTCTCTAGAAACAACTGGATGAACAAGCTGAGCTTATCAAGACTCTTCAAGCCGACTCAGCGGCTAAAGATCAACGTTTTTCCGACCTGAATGCCAGGAATCGAGACCAAGCTCTGGATTGTGTTGGTCATAAAATGGATCTCCTCCGGGCTCAGGCGGATAAAAAATGGCTCTTATCGACAGCGATTCCCAAGGTATCGAGTCTTATTACCGATACAAGTGATTCGGGTTTACGTGTGCTTACTTATGCTTGTACGATTTAACAGGTTATTACCGATGTTCGCAACAGTGATGATCTCGGGAATTGTGTTGCGATACTCCTCCGTGCCTCCGAGCAGGCGGGCCGATAAATGGGCCTTGAGGAGGGGTATAAGTTTGGTTCCGAGGGCCTGTCTCCAGAAGAATATGTGTTGGCCGGCAAGGATACTGTGTCTATCCTTGAGGAGAAAACCAATGAGTTTGATACTTTGAAGTTTTCTCTCTCTGACCATATATCGGAACTCGCAGATAAGGATGATGCCATCGAGCAACTAAAGGAGTTGCTAAATCTTGAAGAGGAAAACGATGAAGAAGCCGAAGACATTGCGGAAGGCAAAAATGTTGCCCCGTAGATGTATATGTACTTCTCTTTGTAAATTTTGCTTCCTGTTTTGTAATCTCTTTTGATTAAAATAAGAAGTCTTTGTGCTTCTTCCGGTGCACTTTGTCTTATGTACTATAATATAAGTGCTTATCCGGAACATCGGTTTTGTCAATAAAAGATTACATCTTACAATAACATGAAAGTAACTAGACATTCTATATTCATTGGGCGGAAGCCTTATAGAAAGAAATTGCATAACTTGCTAATCTATATGGGCACGCAGGCCTAAAAAGTAAAAATGAACAAAACTGCTATATATAGCATTTTTTCAATTGTGTTGCGTTCCAAGTTCGAGGGACCTCAGTCCCGTCCAACTTTTCCAACTTATAGGCACCTTTTTCTAGTACTTGTTTGATTTTGTAAGGTCCTTCCCAAGTTGGGCCTATTTTGCCCAGAGGCTCTTGGCCGGAAGCCTCGTTATTGCGGAAGACAAAGTCTCCCGCATCGAACTTTCATTTTTGGACTCGCGAGTTGTAATATTTCTCAAGCTGTCACTTATAATTGTGCTCGCGAATCAATGCTAGTTCTCTTCTTTCTTCCAATAGGTCTAGATTCATCCTGAGTTCGTGGTCGTTGTTATCAATCAACAGAACCCTCGCGAATGGGATCCCAATCTCTGCAGGGATCATGGCTTCAGTGCCATAGGTCAGGCTAAAGGGTGTTTCCAAATTACTGGAGTTCTTTTGAGTGCGAAAGGCCCAGAGTACATGGGGCAATTCGACCACCCAACCCGTTCGTTTCGTCCCTATCCTTGCCTTGATCCCTTCCTTGATAGTTCGGTTGGTCCTTTCGACCTGGCCTTTTGCTTGCGGATGAGCTACGGATGTAAAGGTTTGAATGACTTGTAGCTCTTTCAACCATGCTTGCAATCCGCTATCAGCAAATTAGGTCCCATTGTCACTTACCAACTCCTGTGGGTGACCAAACCGGACGATGATAAATTCCCAAAGGAATTTTTTTACATTTGAAGCCGTGATTGATGCAACTAGTTTGGCTTCTACCCATTTGGTGAAGTAATCAATGGCCACTATCAGGAACTTGACTCGTCCCGGGGCTTCTGGGAAAGGTCCCATAATGTCAATAGCCCACTTTTGGAACGGCCAGGCAGAAGTTACTGGAATTAGTTCGTTTTTAGACGCATGGTATTGGGGGCATGACGCCGGCATGAATCGCACTTTCTGATTTCCTGCACAGCGTCTAAATGCATGCCAGGCCAATAGTACCATGCGTTCATGATCTTTGCAACCGTCATTCTTGGTCCCGCGTGTAACCCACAAATACCTTCGTGAATTTCTCAAATTAGGTAATTTGCGTCTTCCGCGTCCACGCAGTGTAACAGTGGACCCAGGAATGACCTCCAGTACAAGATACCATCCATCAACTGGTAATTCAGAGCTTTATGCTTAATCTTCCGAGCCTCAGCCTTTCCTGCTGGAAGCGTTCCGGAAGACAGATAAGCTATAATGGGTGACATCCAAGATTCAACGTCCCCTTTGAATTACCAGCACTTGGTTTTCTGGAATGGATGGATGGTCTAGAACTTCTACACGAATATCTTTGGCGAAATGCTCAAAATTCGTTGAAGCTAGTTTGCTAAGAGCGTCCGTCGATTTGTCATCTCTCCTCTTGATGTGAACAATATTGAAGGAGGAAAATTGACGAATCAAGACTCTTGCTTGAGACAAATAAGAAGCCATGACATCGTTTTTGGCTTCATATGTTCCGTTTATTTGTCCCGCAATTAGCATAGAATCCACCCGAGCCTCTAAATGTTTCACCCCCAGTTTTTTCGCTATCCGCAGTCCTGCTAGGAAGGCTTCGTATTCTGCCTCATTGTTGGTACTTTTTAAGTCCAACTTGATGGCGTACGTAAATTCATGCCCCTCGGGGTTGACTAGCCTTAAACCTGCGCCCGACCCTTCGCTGCTGGAAGCTCAGTTCGTGAACAATGACCAAACTTTCCCTTTTTCAGGAGGTTCTTGGGGTTGTTGTTCGATTAGGCATTCTTGTTCTTTGTATTGCGGGACCTCTGTGACGAAGTCCGCAAGTATCTGCCCGTTGATCGCTGGTCTGGGCTTATACTCGATCGAGTGTTCACCTAATTCAATAGCCCACTTTGCCAGTCGTCCGGACAACTCAGGTTTACTCAGCACATTCTTGAGCTTGTACCCGGTTAATACATTGATAGGATGGCCCTGGAAATATCTTCGGAGTCTTCTGGCAACATAAACTAATGCCAAAACCAACTTTTCTAACATCGAATATCTTGTTTCTGGGTCCGATAACGTTCTACTGACGTAATATATTGGAGTTTGAACATTTTTCCTATCAGTCAGCAGAACGGCTCCTATGGCAATGTCTGAGGCAGATAAATATAATGTTAAGGGTTCACCCGCATATGGTGCTGTTAAAGTAGGAAGCTCCATTAAGCATTTCTTAACTTCTAAGAATGCTTTCTCAGCTTCCGCGGTCCACTTGAAATGTGCCTTTTTAAGGAAATTTCTAAGTGTTGACACGAATGGATGAGACTTGGCCGCGTGATTTTCTAAGAATCGGTTCAACGCCACAAGTCTTCCATTAAATGTTTGAACTTACTTGAGGGAAGAGGGTGAAGGCATGCGGGCTATAGCTTGGACCTTATCTGGGTTGGCTTTGAAGCCCACGCCTGTTACTATGACCCCAAGGAATTTACCCTCTTCCATGCCAAATGAACATTTAGCCGGGTTCAATTTCATGTTGATGCTTCGTAATGTTTCGAAGGTTTCTTCGATATCCCTTAACATCTGATCTTCTTCAATGCTTTTGATTACCAAATCATCCATATACGCTTCGAGATTCCGACTTATTTGACTTTTGAAAGCCTGACCATCAGTCGTTGATATGTGGCCCCCGCGTTCTTCAATCCAAAAGGCATCATTCTGTAACAGAATGTTCCTTGATCAGTTCGGAACGCTGTCTTGTTCTCGTCGCTAGCTGCCATGTGAATCTGATGATACCCTTTGTAAGCATCGAGGAAACACTTGAATTTAAATGGGGCCACAGCGTCTACTTTTAAGGCGATTTCCGAAAGCGGGTAACAATCTTTCGGACATGCCTTGTTCAAGTCTTTGTAATCTATGCACATCCTCCATGTTCCGTTGCTTTTCAGGACAATCACTGGGTTAGCCACCCATGTTTGATACTTGATTTCTCGTATGATTCAGGCATGAAGAAGGTCTTGTACTTGTTCATTCATAGCCTTTGTTTGTTCTGGACCCATTTTTTGTTTCTTTTGCACAATTGGGGTGATCAACGGATTCACCCTTAATTTATGTTCCGCAATGCTCCGCGGGACACCGGTCATGTCCGCGGGTTGCCAAGCAAAAATGTCAATGTTCTTGATTAATAATTGCTTTAAAAAGGTTCTCACTATTTCCGAGATAGCGGGTCCTATTGTAATTGTCTGATCCGGAAACTTCTTGTTCAAAACCCATTTTTCGGATTCGGTCCTTTTAGCCTGTCTTGGAACCTTGCTTGGTCTTGAACTTTCAGTTGTAAAACAATGTCTGTTTACATGGATTATCGCCACACCAGTGCGGGTTGGAACTCCTACTGCACCATGTGCTGTGGATGGGTGGGCATTGAAATCTCCAATTGCTTCTCGTCCCAAGATAACGTCATGTTTGGAAGTTGCTGGTAAGACCAAAAATTCAACTTCCTCTGTTCTTGAATGTACTCCGTCACTTAGTATAACCGGGAAAGTGATGACACCCCGCGGGTGCATTATCTCTCCCCCGAAACCAGAAACATGAGCATGAATTGGCTGTAATCTTTCTTTATCTTCCTCATCCAGTTGTTCGAAACATTGTTCGTACATGATATCGGACGTACTGCCTGTGTCAAAGAAGACTTATTGTGATCGGTAATGGCCAAACTCAGCAGGTAATTATCAGCGGGTTTTGTTGCACGGGCCTCCTTTGATCCGAGGAAAAATAACGTTTGCATTCTTCCATTCTTCTTCCGAATATTCCCTTCGTTTTCCTTTACCCGAATGTCCCCCTTGAATCATGTGGACCTTCAGATCTTTGATTTGCCTTTTGGCCGGACCTTGGTTATCTTTTGCGGGAGGTTGCCAGTCCCTCCCCGCACGGCTTTGACCAAATGTTCGAGTTTACCGTTTTAACAGCTGCTTCAATTTCATTTATGAGAGGCACACACTCATTCATGCTGTGTCCAATATCATTATGATATGAGAAATGTTTTTTGGTATCGAGGAATGATTTTCGTGGTATTGGTTGTGGTTTCCGGAAAGTCAGATGTTCAGTGGTGAGGATTTCTGAGGGAGTCTTTGATAGCTGAGTCCAACTGTTGGTGGAACGAGCTGAAAAATTACGTTTACCCTTGTTGCCGATCAAAGATCTTGCATCAAAAGGTTAGATGTTTCCGCACTTGCTGAAGTCTGACCATATTGGTCCCTTAGCTTGTTTGTTTGGTCTCGGAGTTTGAAACTCGACCCTTGGGGACTGCTTTTGACTGCCGGAACTTAGAGTTTTTTTCAGTTCTTGCAAACAACTTTGATGCCTTCATGATTTCATCCCATAACTCAGGCATTCCGTCCCTTCCTGTTAAGGTACGGATCAAGGCATCGCTGTGGACGTTCTTGCAAAATGCTCCGCGCGACATATCTTCACTTACTCCTCCGATATTAAGGCTTTCGTTAGTAAAACGAGTAATAAAGTCCTCAATAGACTCATTATTTTGCCTTGTAACATCTAATATTTCCGAAGGGTCACGGGTGTGTTTCTTTTGTTGACTGAAATGCTGAGAGAATTTTGCTACAAAGTCTTTCCAGCTTGTAATCTTTCCACATGGCAATTTCTCAAACCATTCCTGCGCCGCCCCGGTGAACGTTAGTGCAAACATGTGACACCAGTATGGAAGAGTCCAACCACTGACTCCTCCAACTGCTTCGAACCTTAATAGATGATCGCTAGGACATGTTATTCCGTTATACGTTCCAACGGATGTTGGAATTTTTTCATTAATCGGGAATGGAGCCGTTGCGATGCTCGAAATGAATTTTAATTTTTCTGCGAAAGATTCTGGACGATACGGTTTGGAAAAATCATATTCAGCATTGCTATGATAATCCGCATGGCGGAAAACTGGGCGCGGATAGCTAGTTCCTCCGTACGAAGGAACACGGTTATCTCCGCTATAGAAGCTACCATCCGGCCGATAAGATGAGTCATACCCGTCCAGTTCGTCCTCATAAGATGGCACCCGCATATCTATACGGGGACGAGGACGTAACCTTCGGGTTTCGCTCATGTTTCGCTCCGATGGTAAACTGTACTGGATGTGGCTTCCCCTTATGGGAGGGGAAATAGATCTCCTGGAAAGTTCGTTATACGTCAGGGTCCGGCCATGGAAACGCTCATTCCGGACCCGACGTTCATACTCTGCTTTCAAACTTTCTTGTTGAATACGAGGCCACTCGTCTGGAGATAAGGTTTCTTAAGTCCTAAGGTTATGATGGTGAGCTCTTCTTGGGTTAGAGTCACCGGAATCTTCTTCTAAACCTAACTCCGACTGAGTTCGATGAACTTCTCTTGGAACACGCTCTAAATTCCTTATATTTGAACCTCCTGGGGCTGTGACGTACCCCAAGTTAGTAGTTGGTGTAACAACGTTTCCGGTGTCCACTGGAGTGACGTCTTCCTGTTGAGCAAACAACCCCCGAGCCGTCGAACCGCCCAAGGAAAGGATTCCCGGGTTGACAGTGTCGGTTCTTGCAACAGGGGTCGAAATCGAGCAAACACAGACGTTGCTCCTTCACGTGTTTCAAGGTTGAGATCACGCAGAGGTTGTGCTTGATTCTCCCTCGGCCCTTTAGGTAACTGACTCATATCGTAAAGAGAACGGAAATTTTTTTAGCTGTTCTAACAAAAGCACGGATGGCGCCAATGAAGAAACACGGATCTACTCCCCACTAATGGGTCCTAGATCCGATGAGTCTACAAGGTAGGATACGGTTACTGCCAACACGATATGAATACAATTCCTAAAGTCCAGTGACGTGAATCCTGCAAAACAGAACACCGTGAGCTCGTTACGGGAAGAACAAGAGGGGGGTCTTCCCGTAACCACCCTCCGGCGTGAGAATAAGTACCGTTCTTACAAAGAGATAAAGTACTTAAGTAAATTGAGAGAGTACAGTGATGGTGAATGAGTACCTCATGATGATCGAGAGGGTATTTATAGCCGAAGGGTGTGGGAAGGTGATTGGGCCAGCTGTCCCTTAAGAATATGCCTGCATAACCGTCTGGACACGTGTCTCTATGTGATAGGTTCAACCTATACGTTGCATGTGCATGTATAACAACCTGGACACGTGTCTCTTTTTCTTTGGTTGTCGGGGGAATATTGGCCATGTGCACGGTTATAACGGCCTTGCCAGGTGTCATTGGCTAATTGGCCCAAGATCACGTATTACCCAAGAAAGCATCTTGGTAAATCTTCTAGAAGGTGACAGCTGTCCCGGAGCATTGTCTCGTGGCCATTTACGCGGAAGGTTATTCCTTCTTGCGGATGACTTCTAAGGGTGCTATGATGCTTTCGCGTGTGCTATGAGAGTGTTTCTTCCTCAACTGATTATGCGGATAGTTTACATGTCCCGCGGGTGCCTTATGAGGGACTTCTGATCGACCCGCGGGTATTACTTAAGGGTATTTGGATCATTTTGGTACACTAACTCTATAAAAACATAACTAAAAAAACAAAAAAACAAAACAAAAAAGAACCACCAGTGACTAGTTTCTTGTTCTTCGAATTCCTCCTCCACCAAAACAAAAACAATATACACCTTGTATTTCTTTACTTTTGTGACCAACCAATCAATAGAATAAGTTCCTTTATTTCGCCAAAAAAAATATTTTATCGCGAAACATGAACAATTCACGTTGACCCGCTTTCCGAAAAACAGGATCGAAAGTCAAAACACCTTGTTTAGTCGTAAAACAACAAACTCGATAGCTTTTCACCACCAAACAAATTGTGACACCTCTTGTACGTTCTTTAATCCCAAAAACGTGATCGTTATTCACGGATATTTTCAGCCATCAATTTTCAGCCCGCTATCGACCCTTGTCTCGATCGTCAAACCCTTGTCTTTTATATTTTATAGCATCCCGTTGAACTTGGCTTTAATTATGATCAAGACTTGATCGAACCCTCCTTATCGATCACGATTTTGATCGATAAACTCCAAGAGCGTAATCACTCTTGTACCAATCAAGAACGAACTGATATAACTCACTAAAATGTAAACACACCGAACATATATTGAATAACTCTTAATATATTATGGGGAAAGTGAATACGGTGTTGTTGTGCACCTAAGATTACACGCAAAACTATCAAAACGGCGTAGTTTTGAATAAATCTGACCAATGTTTTAAAAACCGGTATTTTACTTGTACCGGATTGAGATAAAAAATTATACAACCGGTTGAACCGGGTTATACCGGAAGGTTAAACAGGTTGAATAGTTTACCTTATAATTTTATATAAATGTAACTTCAATTCAAAAATAAGCAAAAATTAAATAATTCCATAACAAAAATAATCCAAAAGTTAATCCATATTAAAAAATAATGCAAAACCACTAAGTTTTTTAAAAAATAGTACTACAATTTACACGTTTGAATGTTAATTATTGGGTTAGAAGCTATTTTGAAAAAAATATGGGCCGCGAATATAAAATTTTCTCGGACACAAAACCGGTTTGCCGGTAAAAACCAGTATTTTAGAAAAAAACTGGCGGTAAGATGTTCTAGCAAACCGACCAAAATTACCGGACTCAAAATACCGGTCTGCTATGCGAAATCCGGTTTAACCAGTTCAACCGGCTGGTTTGAACCGGTTTTAAAAACACTGAATCTGACTAAGAAATAAATTTAATCTTGTAAGTTGCCTATTTTGTTTTTACTAAACCTGGATCCCTGATTAAATCCATACGATTGATCATGCATCCCCTTTCTTCTTCAATCATTCATCAGAATTGATTAATCATATAGAGATGAAAAATTTCTTTATTGAAATGCATATTATTCGTTTATCAGAAATCAAATTAGCGGTTTATTAAATCCAATTAAAACTTACTTTTATTCTTTTTCAATGTTAATTTCCTCCATATTTACCATCTGCTTCTTAATTTTTCAAATCAAAACACAGAAACAAATGAAAATTCCTCAAATCAACATAAAAAACAAAAAAGAAAATCCAATTACGTGGGGTTCCCAGATATTTGATATTTAATTATTTGATAATTAAATGTTTGTTTTTTTAATTGAGATATTACTTCCACGACAACTGATTGTTTGGTGTCAGCACATTACAAATGCTATTGATCTATGTAGGTTACACATGGAATAAAACATAATAAAAGCTAACTAATTTTATAATTTTTTTTAATCAAAACTACGTCGTTTTGATGTTTTTGCGTGTAAACTTAGGTGCATAACAACAACGTATTCACTTTCCCCATATATTATAAAGCAAAATATAACTCAAAACACCAATTACATATAACTCGTGTTTCTCTTGATAAACCCTAACTCGGTTGAATCACGTGTGTTTTCTAATGTCTAACCATATATCGGTTTATATAAACTAACCCTAACTTGCAATGCAATTACCTATTTTAATTACAATGCAATTAGGCAATATAACCAATTCTAACCGACTTGTCAATATCCATCCCTTAGGTTTACTAACTTGTGACTTAGAGTCTGAAATTACTAACATAGATGGGTGTGGTCATGTGGGTGAGCAAGGTCAGCCGGATGTGCCAAGTGGGCCCGCATACAAGGCCCAATACCCTGACACGATTCACTTAAGTTGTTACACTTGAAATGGATTTAGTTTTTTTAGTTAAGTGCATGTGAAATGACTAAACTATTTACCGGTTTAAAATATCAATAAAAATATATAAATATCTGGGCCAACATCACTTTCAATAAATGTAAAAAATTAATTTGTTCCCCCACCCCACCTCTCTCCCTCCCTCCCTCCCTCCCGTAAATTCCATTAGAAATTTTTAAAAAGTAACCTATTCATCCCTATAGTTTCTTTCAACAACCTCTCTCCAAAATCATTAATTGAAAATGATAAAGAGAATAACTTAAACTTCTTTAATTGGTTATGCAATTTGGGAATCGTTTGTTAAACATGACATGGTTGTTATAACTGTGTAAATAGTATAATTGCGGTGTTTCACTTACGACACTATTAGTTTGAGAGATGTTATTTGATATTTCTGCCATTTAAAAAGGTATGAGTGTTTGTTAACGACTTTGTTGAAGATGGATACGTTGTACATTTTGGATAGTTGACTACTAGCTACATGATGCTTGAATGACTACATTTTTCTCAACGCATGTAACAATCTAATCCAACTAGCATACATTCACAAAATGTTTGTAACTTGTCATCATACGTTGAACATGTTGTGTGTGGTCACATATTCTCGTCAAATCATATGTTAAGAACGCGATTAACATGCTCTTCATAAAGTAGTTAGTGGATTGATGTTGACTACATAACATAACATAACATAACATAACATAACATAATATTGGAAGCCCTCAATACTTTAGGCTAAAATTGATCAATATATGAAGCAACTAAGCAAGAGGCAAAAGGATCGGAAAATATTCACTTCACTAGTGAAGAGGTAGGTCCCAGCAGAGCCCAGTTGGACCCGCAAGACTAACCTTAAAGAGGGACGTTTGCGCAAGGACCAACTGGTTCAGCATGACCCACCATGCTCAGAGATGAAGACCTTACGCGCAGTACGCCAGCTGTTCCCGCAGAGAAAGCCTCCCAATGGTGAAGTACCCCGCCTGTCCCCACAGCTGCGGATACAAGCCATCAGGGAAGGCTACCCGCACTAATAGCAAGGCTACACGCACAAGGCACTAACTCAATAATTCAGTGTCACCTGAAGGAATGAGCAAGGCGGGAATACTCCCGCCCAAATGAGCCAGTCCGTATGCTTCTGGAAGATCTTTTGTACTATACCTGCCAAGGTATGGACAAAATAGACAAGATCTGACCAAAGCAGCCCATGAACCAATCACAGGGTGACAGCTCACTGACAAACAGTACGAGGAGCATGCTCTAGTACTGTTTGTCACTATTAGCCGCTGCCTACTCACCAACCCTTGTCGTGGCACGCACATAGCCTGCAGTTTGTGGAAAAGGAATAGTACACAGCCGGCCTGGTCACTATCAGCCGCTGCCTACCCACCAACCAGCATGGCACGTGCGTAGCCCGTAGTTGGTAGAACAGGAATATTATACAGCTGGCTGTACCTGCTTGGAAACCTACCTTCGGCTATAAATACTCCAACACCTTGGAACGGTATCATCATCTGGTATTTTACCTCCACTAGCTATTTCTCTCAATATACACTTATATTCAGAGCAATCTAGTCTGATTCTCACGCCGGAGGGTGGTCACAAGGAGGAAACCCCCCTTCTCAGTGACGAGCTCACGGTGTCTGTTTTGCAGGTCATCTGAAGAACATCCTTCTTTGCCGGACCTAACCCTCGTGGGAAACATTACTTAACCCCCAGATTATCCATAATCTACTCGGGGTCGATTAGTGTTTCTTCATTGGCGCCATCCGTGCATAAAAGCTAGAACTAATTCAGTTTTTTCAAAACTTCTGAAAAAATAGTTAACGTTACTCCGGTCCCAAGGCCAGTAAGTGACCAACAAACCCCGGTAACCACAACCCCAGCTACTGGGGGGAACACCGGCGGTTACACAAATTTTACGAACACTACCCCGGTTACCCAAGCCGGGGCAAGTGCAGTAAACAATATTTCACTGGGGTTCACTGATGCCCAGTTGGAGAAACAGACGAGGCTCCCTCGCCAAACACTCGATCAAGTTAAGGCGTGGGCCGAAGCACGACAGAAGGAATTCCAAGCTGAGTTGGATGAACGCTTGCGTTCACTCCAACAGGCTGACGAGTTCGGGAGCACTCGACAACAGCTCAACATGAACAGTGAGTGCGAGTATTCGGACGATGATCGGGAGGAATCCGACACTGACGCGAACCCTCGCCATAGGGCGAAAGGGAAGCGTAAAGAAACGGACTTCCAACCAAGAAAGAATTTCGGAGAAACCTTCAAACCAAGGAACGCGGGGGGAAACCCAGGCGACTTCTCCAAAACCTTTAGACCAACTGCTGCAAATGCGGGAACATCCAAGTTTGCAAGGGACATTGCGGAAGCAATCGCCCCGAAAAGTGCCAACCAGATGTCCAACATCGGCACTTATGATGGTCTATCCGACCCATACGATCACTTGAACAGATTCATAGCGGGAGCAACCGTCAGTAACTGGACGGAACCCACGTGGTGTTATATGTTCCAGATGACGCTGGTTGGAGCGGTTAGGGCATGGTTTGATCGTTTACCGGTCCACCACAACTATGATTGGGCGGACTTTCAACACAAGTTCAGCCAACACTTCAGTCAACAGAGGAAATATACTGAAGAGCAGTGGACGATCCTCAACTACGTGAGAGAGGAAGATGAATCTTTACTAGACTTCATCACTCGCTTCAACTCCAAAAAGCTGAGTCTGGGCAACATAAGTGAAGATCTTGTTCGCGCCGCTTTCATCCAGGGCGCCGAATACCCAGAGCTTATCCGCACGTTGACGGGTAAGGACGGCATGCCATCCACATGGGATGCCATCATGACGGCGGCCAAGCGCTTTGCCGAGACGGAGAAGCAACTGGGTAGGGACCTTCCCCAGAGTACACATCTCTACACGCAGAGGACCAGAGAAAACAATGTTCGGATCGCCCGGCAGAACAAAACGAGGAAGCTAGGTATTTGGCAGTCAAGGGTAAACTTTGACACCTCATCCAGCTCTCGCCCTCTTGTTGGCGGAAGGGATAACACGCACCCTTCAAGCCGAAAACACCGGTGGACGCCACTCACCAAAAGCGTCACGGAGATATTTGCCACCGAAAAACTCCCATGGCCAAAAGCTCCAATGATCCGGCAACGACCTAATGCGGATCAGAGCAAATCATGTGACTTCCACGGGACAAAGGGTCACAGTACAGAGGAGTGTACATCCTTGAAGGATATTGTTGAAACATTCGTCAAGGATGGAAGACTTGCACACCTTGTGGCATCAATCAAGAATGGAGGAAGGAATGATAACCGGTATAAAGGCAACGGACGAAAGCCCGTTGACATCAGCATCCACATGGTTCATGGCAACATCAGAGGAAGAAAAAGACGAACGACAGAACCATGCGAATGGAAGGAAGCTGAGGTGCGCTTCCCGCGAGTGCCAGGAGGACCCAGCAAGGAAGGCCCTATCGTCATCAAAAGCCAGCTGGGGCATTACATAACTTCCCGCACTCTTGCTGACAACGGCGCCTCGTCAACGGTTATGTACAGGCAGTTCTTCCACAAGCTAGACGACGAAGACAAAGAACGCCTGGAAACGGTTTACGCCTCAATGGAAGGGTTCGACGGCAGCACAAACACACCCCTGGGTATCCTATTTTTCCCCGTCATTCTCACAGACGGAAAATACTCCCGCACAGAAGACGTGGACTTCGTCGTAATGAGGAAGCCACATCACACATACGACATTCTCTTCGGGAGAGACGAGATGGCAAGATTCAACGCCGTGGTATCTTCAGTCCATGGCATGATGGGATGGCCAACTGCTGAGGGTGTAGCGATGATCACCGGTATCTCCCAGGTATGCATCGCATCCGTCTCATCTAAACCCAAACCAAAGATGGCTAAACCAACCATCACCGAACCAGAAAAATGGGCCCTCAATGGCAAATACCCTGACCAGGCTGTTACAATTGGCCCAACAATCGCTGATCCTACGCGCACCTTACTCAAAAGCTTACTACAGCGAAACGCTGACATCTTCGCGTGGACACCAGCTGACATGACTGGTGTACCTCGAAGTAAAGCAGAGCATAAGCTCAAGTGTGACCCGGCTTTTACGCCAGTCATACAAAAGTGCAGAGTAATGGGGGCGGAACAGGCTAACGCGTGTAGAACCCAAGTCAAGGAACTCCTTGACGCGGGCATCGTACGAGTTAGTAGATATCAAACATGGGTTGCAAATCCCGTTATGGTATCGAAGGCTAACAAACAATGGCGCATGTGTATAGATTTCAAAGATTTAAACAAAGCATGCCCCAACGATTGTTACCCGTTACCCGAAATTGACCTCAAAGTGGATTCGTTAGCACCGTTTCGCCTTAAATGCTTCCTTGACGCATATAAGGGGTACCATCAAATCCACGTGGATGTAGATGATCAGGACAAAACCGCATTTCGGACGCCCGATGGCACATTTTGTTATCAAATGATGCCATTCGGACTTAAGAATGCAGGGTCCACATACCAACGCCTGATGGACAAAGAGTTTCATGCCCAAATTGGGAGAAACTTGGAAGTCTACATGGATGATTTGGTCATCAAAAGCCCTGAGCCAGAAGCGATGTTGAAATACATCGAAGAAACTTTCAACACGCTCAGGAAGATAAACATGAAACTCAACCCGAGCAAGTGTTCCTTTGGGATGGAAGAAGGGAAGATCTTGGGAGTCATTGTTACTAAAGATGGCTTCAGAGCGAACCCTGAAAAGGTCGAAGCCATTATCAAAATGGAATCACCTACTACCATCAAGCAAGCCCAGACACTGAATGGACGCCTAGTCGCACTTAACCGCTTTTTGTCAAACCATGCGGATAGGTCGTTCCCATTCGTGTCAACATTAAGAAACTGTTTAAAAAAAACGCACTTCCGCTGGACACCAGAAGCGGAAGCAGCTTTTCAGGAAATTCGGTCACGCTTGACCGAACTCCCAACGCTTACAGCACCAGAAGCGGGGGAGGAATTAATCATATATCTTTCTGCCACAGATAGAGCAACCGGGGCAGTCCTGCTAGTAGAGCGGAAAGGTATCCAGATGCCTATTTACTATGTTAGCCGTGTCCTAACAGACGTAGAAACCCGGTACTCCACCCTGGAAAAATTAGTCTTAGCACTTGTACAAGCTTCACGCAGACTAAGACGATATTTCCAGGGTCACCCAATCACCATTCTCACCAACTTCAAACTCGCAAACGTTCTAGGCAAACCCGAATTATCGGGACGTCTAGCCAAATGGGCAATTGAGTTGGGGGAATATGCGATAAAGTACAAGCCAAGACCAGCTATAAAAGGCCAGGTCCTGGCCGACTTTATTGCAGAAGTCCCCGCTTCACGGGAGAAAGAGTGCCAGGAGGAGGCTCAACCCTCCCCAGCACAGGACATCAATGATGTCTGGCGACTCTACGCTGATGGAGCAGCCAGCAACGAGGGTTCAGGCGCAGGGTTGAAATTAACCAACCCAGCAGGCCAAGAATACACTTACGCTATTCGACTGGATTTTCCAAGTACGAATAACGAAGCCGAGTATGAAGCATTCTTGGCAGGGCTGAGAATTGCGCGTAAAATGGGAGTGAAAAACTTGGAAGCCCACGTGGATTCCATGTTAGTAGCCAACCAGATAAACGGAACGTACACGGCCGTGAACGACACAATGGCCCTGTACCTCGCACAAGCAAAAACCCTTATGCGCGATTTTAATGATTGTAAAGTCATACACGTCAAGCGTAGCGAAAACAAATCTGCGGATGCGTTAAGCAAGCTTGCATCATTAGCCTTCACCCATTTGGGAAAGGACATCCGCATTGAACTCCTTGAAGCACCATCAGTCCCGCACAAGGAAATTTGTGTCATCCAAACCGGTACAGAAACGTGGATGACACCAATAATAAATTACCTTGCAGCGGGTATACTACCAGAGTCAAAAACACAGGCAAGAAAAATACGTTGTAAAGCATTAAACTATCAACTCATCGATGACATCCTTTACAGACGTAACTTTCTTGGCGCACTCTTAAGATGCGTGGGCAACCAAGATGCTGACTACCTCCTAAGGGAAGTACACGAAGGTATCTGTGGAGTACACGCAGGTCCACGCGCTGTTGTAGCTAAGCTAAACAACGCGGGATACTTTTGGCCGGGGATGCATACGGATGCGCTGGCATACATCAGAAAGTGTAGGTCTTGCCAGCTCTAAGCACCCAACACGCATCGCCCGAAGAATGAACTTGTTCCAGTCACCTCTTCATGGCCATTCCAGAAGTGGGCCATCGATGTGACAGGCCCATTTCCTACAGCAGCAGGAAACGTTCAGTTCCTAGTGGTAGCTATCGACTACTTCACCAAGTGGATAGAAGCAAAACCCTTAGCCCAAACAACCGCAAAACATATTAAAAAATTTATTTGGGAATTTATTATTTGTCGTTTTGGACTTCCACAGACTTTGGTGAGTGATAACGGCACCAACTTTGCTGACAAGAAGCTACAAAAGTGGCTAGAAGAACTTCAAATCACCCACACCTTTACCTCAGTGGCACACCCGCAAGGTAACGGTGAGGTGGAAATAGCAAATAAAAGCATCGTCGAACGCATAAAGAAAAGACTCCTGGAACACAGATCCGGCTGGGTAGACGAAGTTCCACACGTCCTTTGGGCAAACAGAACGCTGAAAAAGGCCAGTACGGGAGAAACCCCGTTCAGCCTCACTTATGGCACTGAAGCCATGGTCCCAGTCGAAATTGGTTTGCCCTCACCAAGGGTCTTGATTCAGCCAGAAGACAATGATGCGGAAAGACGGTTAGACCTTATGCTAACCGAGGAACGCAGAGACTTAGCCGCAGCGCGTGAAGAAAACTACAAGTGACAAATGCAAAAGTACTACAACAAGCGGGTAAAACTCTGCAACTTCAATGTAGGAGACTACATATTGCGTAACAACGAGGCTTCAAACCAAGAGCGCCCAGGAAAACTGGCACCGGTCTGGGAAGGACCGTACATTATCAAAGAAGTTTTGGGAAAAGGCGCATACCGGCTCGAAAGGCTCGATGGCACTCCTATCCCAAGAACATGGAACGGAGCTCAATTACGCAAATGTTACATGTAGATCAATTCCAAACTTGTAAAGAAAAGGCCTAGAGCCACTTCTAATGGAAATGATTCTCCTTTCACATTGTGTTGATAGCCTTACCTTTATACTTATGAACTTCCCACGCTGATATGCCGGTATTCACCGCATAAATATAGGAAGAAGTAAGTCGTTGCGTGTGGAAGGCGGAAAAACCCGCATAAACACATAAAACGGTAAAAATTTCTAAGGAAAACCTTCACGCGGGTCAGCTATAGGTGAAGTTTGGTCATCCCAATAAATGAAAGTGACGGTCCTACCCGCACAATCATGATAAAGGAAACTGAACATTGACCTATTGGCAACCGCGCGTCGAAAGGTTAACTTATTCAAAACACTTAGAAAATTTCAAAGGAAAAGATGAGGAAAACTTCCACGCAGGTCAGATATAGGTAAAGTTTAGCCATCCTACTAAGTGAAAGTGACGGTCTTATCCGCACAATCACGAAAGAGGAAGCAAAACTTTAACTTATTATCTGCCACGTTAAAAAGTTAACTTATCTAAGTACTAAAGAAATTGCTAAGTTAAAGCAAAATATGAGCGAAATAAACAAGGCAAGGCATTAACAAATAATTTTTATTCCATCAACATTCAAAGATTACAAGAATTGCTGGGTACATACCCGCATACAAGATTAGAAGTCTACAAACATAAAAATCTACTCTAATGGTGGAAAGGGATCTAAAGTATCAAGCTTCAGGACCACTCCCACTTGGACCCGCACCATCAGTAGAGTGTGGCGGTTCAAGGAAAGCTTTGAGGATAGCTAGCCCATCATCAGCAGCAGCAATCTCGTTTACCTTCTCCACCACCGGATGCGGGAAGGCGGCATACTGATTCACTGCTTGGTCATACGCAGCTTCAGTATCCACATTGTAAAGAGGGAAGTTGGAAGGCGGAATGCCTTGTTCAACAAACCCTAGACCAAGCAGGAAGCCAGCCTTTTCCCCATCCTCATGAGAAGCGTTGAGGGATGCGCTCATCGCATCGTCATATGATGTGTTCGTGAACACCCGATGCACAACCTAAAAAACAGAAGTATATCAAAAACTCTTCTAAGGAAAAGCGTAAAGAAATTGTGAAACTACGCATACCTGCGACAACGCTTCTCGAAGAAGCCATTCCTTGGTAACCAGAGCCTCCTGGATGGCAGCTTGAGCTTCATTACGGGCGCGTTCGGCTTCGTTCTTTGTAAGGTTGGCAAGCAACACATCTTTGGCTGCAGCCTCTTCGACGCCCTTTAGCTTACGCTCAGTTTGGTCAAGCACCCCCCTCTGGTCCAAGATCTCTTGGAGCTTCTTGGCATCTTCCATGGCCAAAGCATCATGAGCCTGCTGGAGCCTCTCTAATTTGGCTTTAAGTTCCTCATTCTCGATGCGTAGAGGCTCAGCAACAGCTTCAGCCTTGGTGGCCCTCTCGGTTGCATTCCGGGCAGTTTCCTTAGCCAACCGAAGCTGTTCGTTAACAGCTTAGGCAGCCTTGGAACGGGCCTCGAGCCGGGCCTGAACTTCAACCTCGAGGGCCTTGAAGGCCTTCTCCTTTTCCGCAGCAACGGCGGCAAGCTTCGCATTCTCCTCCCGGATAGCCCGCGCCTGAGCCACTTCAAGGCTACGCGCCGTCTTTAACTTGTCGTTTTCACGACAAAGTAGCTCGACGCGCGGCTGCATCCGGGCGAGGAGGATTCGGAGCTCGTTGGACAGCCTACCTTCCTGGTAGCTGGCCATGGCCTCCCCCAGTGCACCGCTTGGGGCGGCGTGACGCGCCCATTCGACGCACTCCTCAGCAGTCCGGAGGGTCGTTCCCCGGCGGATCTTCCACCGAGGAGCATACACCTCGTTGGAATCACGAACTTCAATAAAACAAAAAACAGTTAAGAGAGAGAAATGATGAAAGGGATATAGGCCAAAATAACCCTACGCACCTGTAGGGTCGACAACAGGCCGATAGCCACCAAACCCATCACCTGAACCTAAGGGATATCCATCCAAAAGGTCAAGGAGACGGGAAGGAGGCAAGGATTGGCTAGACTCCCCAACCCCAAACGTACCTGAAGGACTGGCCGTAGTCGCAGGCGCCGGAGGAGGCATGGTGGAGGCTGCCGCGGTGGAAACCAACGGAGGTGAACTCACCAGAGGTGAACTCACAACCGTGGCCGCGGCTGCGGAAGAACCCGCAAGAGAAATCACCGCCGGCTCAGTGATGGATTCTGTGAAAATGGCACTGACGGCCTGCGGGGATAATGTTACAGCTGGAACAGTTGGCTCAACGGGATGAGCAACTGAACCAGTACTGCAAGCAGGCGTAGCCGCCTGGGTCATCGCCTCGGGTAGGTTGACCAAACCTACCTTCATGGGTCCAGAGCTGCTCCCTCCCGCTCCACTCTGGAATGCCGTAGCATCCACGCCTGCACGAAGACAAGATATATAAGTATAATAGCGGATAGATATGAAGTTAAAGTTATGTACACTTACGGGTCTTTTTGAGCTTGAAGGTGCGAACAGGCGGGGACGAACCCGATGGAGCCGGCCTCTTCGTACCGGTCACCGTCGTCGTCCTGGGCTGCTCGGAGGTGACTGCCGTTTCAACCTCCGGAGCAGTGGTCTCAACACCACCTGGGTTCCCTGCCGCCTCTTCACTCGCGGTCTCCGACTTAGACCGGTTCACCTGGTCGGCGGTGGAGGCTACCTTCACCTTACCCTTCCCGCCAGCAGCCTTCTTCTTCCGCGCAAGAAAAGGACCATCTGCGGATTCCTCATCAGAAGATGACAAGATTAGAGGAATTCCGGCAGAGGTTTCAGCATTCAGAGGGCGAGGGTTAAATAGTTTTTTACCTGGCCGCGTGGCGCTCAGTATTTCGTGGCCTGGCGGGTAGGCCTCCACAAACCGATCCGCAGTCTGCGCAAGGATGGGCAACTCGTTCTCGTCAATAGCGCGAGTACCCAACCGAGCGGGACCGTCAGCTTCCCGCGGATGCAGGAGGGACTGCAAGTCATTTCCCTCTGAAATAAAAAGAAAAACAGTTAGAAAAAACCTTAAATCAACAAAGAAGACGGAGCATACCGTAAGGGATAAAGTTCAAACCGTATTCAAGTACGATAGGAATCTGTGGCGCATCCGCCCCAGCATCCTTCCACACCCTGCTCATACCGAGCATCACCATCCCGGACTCCGGAAAGCGGTAAACCGGAGTCTGGATCCGGGAAATCTTGGAGAACCATTCCGCATCCTGGTAGTTGGAGGCGTGAAGGCTGGGGAGAGCTCTCCCGTTCTTAAATGTCATCGCTATAGGGATGACACGGGCAGAGATGTAAAAGAACTCCCGCTTCCAAGACCGAAGACAGCGCTCGGTAGCGCAGATCTTCAAACCCTTGATCCGGGTGACCAGGGTGTACCAGCCTTGGATGCACCTCCAGGAGTAGAAGGTCATCAGGCGGTCGACGTGGGGATCCACGCCAAGAATGAGGCACACCCACTCAAAATGGCGGATCTTGGCGATCGCCATTGGGTGTACCTCCGTTAGGTGCACACCGTGTCTATCCAGAACACGGTATACAAACTTCGTCAATGGGAACCTAAGATTCCCATAGACGAAGAAGGCGGCATATACCCCTATTTTGCCCTTGGGGGCATCGTACACCATCTGGTGTGGCTCCGGAAACTCAGGCTCGAACGGCTCGAGCATGAACTTCCGGACGATGTACCGGTAAAGCTCGACGGGAAGAGCACACTGGCATTCGCCAGCAGTGCTCTTATCGTCCTTATCGGACGTAGACGTCGGGTTCTCGACATACAAGTCAGACTCCTCGACGATAGCTTCTGGATCATGAGTAGACGACATGTTTTGGAGGTAAAGAACGATTTCAGGAGAATGCTCGACAGAGAATATTCGCCGGAAATCGCTTAGAAGGAGAAGAGAGAAGTGAAAGTGTGGATTACAAAGGACCCTCTCCCCCTTTATATACTCATCGCAATGAATGCGATGAATTTAATGCGGAGGAGAGAGAAAAGAGCTGGTGCAATGAAACTATGACTCGTGGAAAAAGCAAGCTGGCAACAGCTGTTGACGGGACGCGCGCCGTAAAATCCGCACCCACGCGCCCAAAAAATCACGCCCACGCGCCTGAAAAAGCGTCTGGAATGACCATGTACTGTCACGTCGCCATAACTTCCTGCACGTCCTGACACTGTCAGAAGAAACCGTCGGACGACGTTTCAACAGTTTGGACTGTTCTTATCCTTTCACCAACTCTTCGAATTTCAAAAAGATTCAAAAAGATTCAAAAGTAAGCGAGACTATACCCCTTACCTTGGCAACCAAGTAACTATAAGACAGGTGCGAGTACAGTGTTAAGGCAAAACCCTTCGCATACTTAGCACCTGCAGGGAATTGAAGCCAAGAATAACTCGGCAACCAAGTAACTATAAGACGGGTGCGGGTACAGTGTCAAGGCAAAACCCTTCACATACTTAGCACCCGCAGGGAATTGAAGCCAGGAATACCTTGGAAGTATAGTAACTATAAGACGAGTGCGGGTACAGTGTCAAAGCGAAACCCTTCACATATCTAGCACTCCGTAGGGAATTGAAACCAAGAAGGATCTTCTGGGCCATGCTTGCGGAAACGGGAATAACATCCCCGTATAGCAGGAACGTCGAGAACTAGATTGTTTGAAGCTCCAAGATGGAATTGGTTGTTTTAACATAATTTATCACTATGTTCAAAACTACCAAAACCTCATGGAGAATCTACACAAGTGGAACTCAACGCTCCTGACTTGCGAGGAGGTTACACACCTACCCGCATCATACCCAAAGATCAAGCAGAAAAGTCGGGAATTTCTGCGTGACATTAGGGAAATCGCGGGAAGAATCCCCACGGACAACCTTAAAACCAAATCCTTTTTAAAACCCCTTGATTAAGTCCAAAGTTCACCTCACTTATTAACAATTCATGAAAAGAACATTGGACTGGGGGGGCTTGAAGAGGTAGGTCCCAGCAGAGCCCAGTTGGACCCGCAAGACTCACCTTGAAGAGGGACGTTTGCACAACGGACCAACTGGTTCCGCAGGACCCACCATGCTCAGAGATGAAGACCTTACGCGCAGTACGCCAGCTGTTCCCGCAGGGAAAGCCTCCCAATGGTGAAGTACCCCGCCTGTCCCCGCAGCTGCGGATACAAGCCATCAGGGAAGGCTACCCGCACTAATAGCAAGGCTACACGCACAAGGCACTAACTCAATAATTCAGTGTCACCTGAAGGAATGAGCAAGGCGGGAATACTCCCGCCCAAATGAGCCAGTCCGTATGCTTCTGGAAGACCTTTTGTACTATACCTGCCAAGGTATGGACAAAATAGACAAGATCTGACCAAAGCAGCCCATGAACCAATCACAGGGTGACAGCTCACCGACAAACAGTACGAGGAGCATGCTCTAGTACTGTTTGTCACTATTAGCCGCTGCCTACTCACCAACCCTTGTCGTGGCACGCACATAGCCTGCATTTGGTGGAAAAGGAATAGTACACAGCCGGCCTGGTCACTATCAGCCGCTGCCTACCCACCAACCAGCATGGCACGTGCGTAGCCCGTAGTTGGTAGAACAGGAATATTATACAGCTGGCTGTACCTGCTTGGAAACCTACCTTCGGCTATAAATACTCCAACACTTTGGAACGGTATCATCATCTGGTATTTTACCTCCACTAGCTATTTCTCTCAATATACACTTATATTCAGAGCAATCTAGTCTGATTCTCACGCCGGAGGGTGGTCACAAGGAGGAACCCCCCCTTCTCAGTGACGAGCTCACGGTGTCTGTTTTGCAGGTCATCTGAAGAACATCCTTCTTTGCCGGACCTAACCCTCGTGGGAAACATTACTTAACCCCCAGATTATCCATAATCTACTCGGGGTCGATTAGTGTTTCTTCAACTAGAGTTTATACCTTGTCAAAATAATTTGCTACAAACACCTGGTATAGCTTAAAGTCCGTGCATTTTAGACCACTTTTCATCCTTTTTGGGAAAACAAGCACTATATGCGAGGGATATTGTATTGCCAAAGTTGTGTTATATTGTTAACCTTAGCCACTTATAAAACATTGAAGGCGTTACTAGCATGCCATAAGACATGGAAAATTAACAACAAATAACATGTTTAACGTAATGCTGTTAGTATCTGATTATCTTTTCGATGTTTTAAGCTAAACATGGTATCGTGTCCAGAAAAGTGTGTGACTAGCTATTAAATATTATTAGATTGTAAAACTCAGTTTGTTGGATTGGTTTTAAGGACTAATTCCATATAATAAATGTACAAAACAAAAGGCATTCTCACTTATAAAGAAATACTAATAACTCTCATTTTCACGTTTGATTGATCAACTTTTTAACTTGTGTTTGAGAAGTGTTCCTAGGGGGTATATACCACATATTGATTCAAACCTAGGTAAGGTTTATGCGATATTATATAGTTTTCATGTCCCTGGCTAAACTAACTAATTCTGTGGAATCCATGATTAGGGATTAATTACAATAGAACCGTCTGCAATTTGACTCGATAAATCAATATATAGCCCATGAATAAATAAAGATCATATGCATATGACTAATAAAACCCAAATGTTGCAGCAAATCAAACCCCAATTTAGTCTTCGAACACCGGATGATCAAGCACCCATGGTGGTAAACTGATAAGGACGATTGTCGTATAAAAGTGCTTTTGATAATCTATTAAGCGGTGATGACAAAAACATTCTCCTAACTCCTATGAGCATGTACAACGAGTTTTTTTACCCCTTGTCAAATCAATATATACATACATATTATACTAGTTTTTATTCTCCGTATTAGGGGGTTGTTTTATATTATTTGTTTCTAATATTTATTTATTTTCTGAATTTTTATCTTTTTATTGTATGAAAGTTAATAATATACTTATGGTTTGATGATAAATTATTTCACAAATAAATGAAATGTTATAACCCGGTTTAAAAGCTATATGGGTTTGATGAGACCAAAGACCCGTTTATTTTTTACTACGAATTAGTTATCTAATTATAAATTATATATATATATATATATATATCTTTTTTTAACTGTTTTACATTACTCGTTTTTAATATTTATATACTTTTTTGGGTTTAATTTTATTTATTGTAATGAAATTTATAATATACTTAGAGTTTGATGATAAAAATGTTTCACAAATAACTAAGATGTTATAACCCGGTTTAAAAGTTATCTGGTTTTGGTAAGACCCAAGACCCGCTTATTTTTTTACAATAAAATTGTTTCTTATTTATAAATAATATTTTTTTTAAAAAAAATCATATAATAATTTTTAGTATATTCTATTTTATAGGATTATTATATCAAATATTTGGTGAGATTAGTTTTTAATTTAATGAGATTTTATAACCCGTTTAAGAAATATATGGGTTTGATAAGACCCATAACCGTGAATTCGGGTCAAATGCATGAGAAGCCTCCATTTAAAAATCAAGCAAATCTGGTGACTCCAAAAAAAATGGAAGCGATCACATCGCGACACATAGGATTTTTAGGTCTTCGTTTATATATGTTATAGATAGATACAAACTAGGTTAGGCACCCGTGTACAACACGGGTTGAAAAAATATAATTTTATAAGTCCATAAATTCAAAATACCAATGGCGAAAAGTTTTCATAAATAAAGTAAATATAAATGTAATCTACAAATACAATAAAAAAATTATAATCTCAGGACGATGATAGTGTCAGTATGGCATACCTTGTGGTATCTTATATTAGTAATTTTGCACCATCTCTACACTTTACTCTTGAGGACTCTAGGTGAATATAAATTTTGTTAATTTTGTTGTAACAATCAATAATTGATTTCATAAACAACATCGTTTATTGGTGCAAGTATGGCTCTTTCACCGAAGAAATATTGATTTTTGATATGTTGTAGAATGGAGAGATACACAAAGTCGGTTAAACTTTATGGGTTAATATAATAGCGAACTACGTATACGTATGTTTGATTGAGTAACATAAGATAATAAGGTCAGTAGCAAGTACAAAATCAACAATATATGTATCTACCAAGTTTAACCTAAAAACATAAAAACGGGTAACAACGACTTATAATTACAATGACAAAAGATTTATTTACATCATTGTTAACTAACAACATGCGTTGATTTACTTCTATATGCAATAACATGAACTCTATCAAATTTTAAATATGAAATTATAAAATTCACAATTCCCTAAGTATCTCTTTATGGGTAATAATGTTATATTATGATAATCTTATATATTGTAATTTATTAACTCCATATATTACTGTAATCTTAATCTTAAATATATACAAATGAAACATTTAAAAGCTTTTTAGTTGCTCCCTGCATTATCTCAATTTACTAGATTGTTTTATTTGTAAATGGGGGGTTCTCAAGCATTTAACCCGAATTCACGGCTATGGGTCTCACCAAACCCACAACGCCATTAAACGAGTTATAACATCTCATTAAATTAAAAATTAATCTCACCAAATATTTAATATGAAAATTATATTAAATAGGGATATACTAAAAACTAATATATGAATATTTTTTAAAAAAAGATATTATGTGTAATTAAAAAACAATTTATAGTAAAAAAATAAGCGGGTCATGAGTCTCACCAAACCCGATAGCTTTTAAACCTATTATAAACTAATAATGTAAAATAACCTCGTAATACGGTAGATAAAACCTAGTTCTAATATATATATATATATATATATATATATATATATACATAGGATCATATATATATATGAAAATTAGTCACTATAATCGTAAATTATATATTAGTATATAATATTGATATTGGTAAGATATCTTTAAATACTATTAAAGCAATACAATTTGTATACATGACACCATTCTTGGCCCTCCACATAGGATGCTACCTAGATGTCATGTGGACAATTACCATTTTTACAATTACCATATAATAAAATCTTTTATTTTAATAACAAATCTTACAAAATTCAGGAAAAACACGAACCCGGATTTGTGGTTTATAACCCTATGACCCGTTTGCCAATTACTCATTAGATTATAACATTCACATTTAAACCCTCTCAAATCAAACCACCATCCTCTGCTACCATTTTCTTGACGAACACTTCCAAACAACATCAAATCTTCTTCACGATTAATCTGTTCAATTCAATCGCGGACCTAAGAAGCAATCTGACTAGATTCGACTTCATCTTCACATCTTTCTGTCATCGGTCCAAGATATACCCTAAACATCATCTCTTCACAATCGGATTTCTTTTCGTTGAGGATCTCAAAATAATCCATAGGTTTGATTCATAATTCCTCCACGAAAAACCCTAATCTTATGTTCTCAATCGAATTTTGATTTCAAGAATTATGTTGTGATTTAATTGTTAATGTTGTTTCCATAATCCTAAGAGACAGTTGACCAAACGAAGCCGCTCTATGAAGATATCAAAATAAGAGGAAGGTATTCTTTTTGCAGGAATTGGCTACAATACTTCATTCTCCAAAATCATCCAGGTATGTTTTGAGTTTTGTTTATTGAATTTTATGTTGTTTATTTTTCATATTTGATTTACCTCCATGTGTTACACATCGTGATGTTTTGAATATTAGGGTGGGATTCAGTTCATTTTAATTAGTTTTCACAATTGCTTTCGGTTCAGGTCCATAAACCGGTTTTCATATTCACCTCTAATAAGCAGCTAAAATAAATGTCATATACAAAAGTATATATCCCACAATCACAGTTAACACTATGTCAATAGATTTTAATATGGTTTTTTATTTACCTTCGTGAAATTATCTTTGAATTCAATTCATGTATTTATTTTAGAGTTTTAAATTTATAAGATGTATGGTGATTTTTTAATTTTTTAAAAATAGTCAAACATTCCATAACTTCACTTACCTCAGTTAAAAGTTGTTATATATACCTAAAATTTAGCTTTCCATAAATTTAATACAATTATGATTTCCATAAATTCATATTATTTACCCGATTGATTTACGGAATATTTCAGTTTACCATCTAAATTTAAATCTGAGATATTTTAAAGTTTTAAATTTATAAGATGTAACGTAATTTTTTATTTTTTTAAAAATAGTCAAACATTCCATAATCTCACTTACCTCAGTTAAAAGTTGTTATATATACCTAAAATTTAGCTTTCCATAAATTTAATAAAATCATGATTTCCATAAATTGAATACTAAATATTATTTCAGATTATTTACCCGATTGATTTACGGAATATTTCAGTTTACCTTCTAAATCTAAATCTGAGATACCATGGTTATTATCATTATATTATTTTTTCCGGTAAGACATTCAATTTTTCCGGTTATAAATTACATATCAATTTTTTTTGATAATATCAACATTAATATTCTACTTAATAATTTCAAGTTAATGTCCCGACTGATACAAGCTAATTTTCATGGAATGAGCATTACTTTATAAAATGCATTTTTTATATTGATGTATATTTCTTTTTTAAATATTCAATTATATTCATTATTTGTAGATAAAATAATATATTGATGTATATCGGAGATATCTTGATGTCTATTTTTTTTCAGCATGCCTTAGTATACATAAATTACACATTTAAGTATCACATTAATACAATTTATTGAGTTTGACTATTCTTATTTGTTTAAATAACTAATAAGGATAATCAAACTTAATAAATTGTATTAATGGTTTTAATACAATTTAGTTAACATAATTAAATTCCTTTTAAATTCGGAATTTGACCAAGCTTTCAACAAAATTTTAAAGGTTTTAATACTCTCTATAATTTTAAACTCATTTAAAAAATTTTTCATAATTTTTTGAAGTTTTCAAATTAACCGATTTGATTTTCATTTTTGTAATTTTTTCTAAATTAATTAGTCATATTAGTAAAATTAGAATTGATTTGATTTTAATTTTTGTGATTTGGCATTAACTATAATAAGTTATCATTTTAATATTCAAAAAATTGATTGTCAAACTAAAAATACATGCCATAATTGTAATGTAATTTTACTTTAATTTACGTGAATATTAATTATTAACTAATACTAAAATAATAACCGCGTTATTTTAAAACACAATATTCAAATTGGCATAATTTCTAATAATCAATAATTAATATTTCATAAATTAAATAACCGTTTTATCATCATTTATAAATATTATTCGGCACATATGATGTAGTGAATATTATTAAACATCACAACTTTTCATAATTTATTAATATTATTATTCCCATGAATCAAGATATTTCGAATTATTTCTATCTTTACATGGAAGACCAAATTTAAACTTAAAACTAGAAAATTTAATTAACATATTTAAACTCCTTTTAAATTCGGAAATAGAGCAATCTTTCAACAAAAAAGGTTTTAATACTCTCCATAAGTTAAACTAATTTTAAAATCTTTCCATAATTTTTTGAAGTTTTCAAATTAACCGATTTGATTTTCATTTTTGTAATTTTATCTAAATTAATTAGTCATATTAGTAAAATTAGAACCGATTTGATGATAATTTTTATGATTTGGAATCACCTAGAATAAGTTATCATTTTAATTCAAAAAACTGATTGCCAAACTAATACTTGCCGTAATTGTAATGTAATCTTAGTTTAATTTACATGAATATTAATTATTAATTAATACTAAAATAATAACCGCGCTATTTTAGAACACAATATTCAAATTGACATAATTTCTAATAATCAATACTTAATATATCATAAATTAAATAACCATTTTATCATCATTTATAAATATTATTCGGCAAATATGATTTAGTGAATATTATTAAACATGACAACTTTTCATAATCAATTAATATTATTATTCCCATGAGTCAAGATATATCAAATTATTTCTATATTTACATGGAAGACCAAATTTAAACTTAAATTTCGATCACTTATAAGTTTACCATTCGATATCGTATTCTTCATAGATATTTCATCATAACTACATCCAAATTTTAATATTTTCGATGCAACCATGTAATTTCTTCAACGAATTATTAATATACATTTCACAAAGGTTAATGTCACTATATTTCTCAATAATTCAAATAAACACGTATTATATTTTTACCCATTTTAACTAATAAGTTTTTTAAACATAATATAAATATTCTAATTACAACATCCAAACAATTTGATAGTGTAAGTCTTGATAATGTTTTCAAATAATATTAAAAATATTTGATAATTTATTTCTTATACGTTTATATTTTGTTTTGATTGATTTTGTATTTCATCTTTAATTATTTTCAAAGTCAACATGAAATTTTTTAATCTTTCCAAAGTTATTTGAAAATTCATTCATCGTAAAACGTTTTTAAGTTTTGCAAATTTAACAAAATATTAATGTCAGTGATTTAAAAGTTTGTTGCAAGATTGGTCAAAATTTAAAACAAAAATTATAATTATTTGAAGTTGACTAATTACAATTTTTTTATATTTTGTAACTATTTTGAAAATATTTTAAAACGGGTTGTTTTAAAAGAGTATCAAATTTGTTACGTATAAAATGACGCCAAAAAATGTTTTTATTGATATATCTTTTTGGTTTAATGGTTTAAGTTAGAAAGATGTTTTTATTGATATATTTTTTTGTATGTTATTTTGTTTTAATAAAAACAACAATTTAATAAAAACAGTTTTATTAATGTTCAAATGTTACTCATTATTAGATATGTTATTATGGTATATTTAATTTGGATGCTATTGTTTGATTATATTTTCAGGTGGTGAAGCAAAATGAGTTTCTTTTGGTATAATGTTTGAAGAAGTTGATGGTGGTTTAACATGAAATAACATGTTTTTGGTGCTGTTTGTGTTTGAAGACAAAAACTATCTGCAATCTGATTTCATCTTATTTTATGTCTGCAACTGAGGATGTGGTCTGAAGGTCTGCAATCTGAAAATATAATACTATTTGTTTTATAAACTGGATATCGTCTAAGCTGAAAATTAGTAACCTATCATATATATCACAATAGATAGAAGTTATTTAAGGTTTGTAAATTGTTAAAATAATTGGTAGTGGTGTACGAACTATGGAAGTGGGTGGTGGTTGACGATTGGTTGTAGGCGGTGAACGATGGTGATGGATGGTTGTGGTGGGTGGTGGACGGTGATGGTGGCCGATGGTGGGTAATGGTGGTGATGGACGGTGGACTGTGGTGGTGGCGGTGGGTGGTGGTGGTGGACGGTGGTTGTAGCCGGCGGTGGTGGTGTGGGTGGTGGAAGGTGGTGGATGGTGGGTGGTGGTGGTGGTGGATGGTGGTGGCGAGTGGCGGTGGTGGTGGTGGTTGCAGACAGTGGGTGGTGGTAGTGGGTTGTGGTCGACGGTGGGTGGTGGTGGTGGGTGGTTGACGGTGGTGGTGGCTGAAGGAGGGTGGTTAACGGTGGTGGTGGCGAAAGGTGGGTGGTTGACGGTGGTGGCGTTGGAAGGTGGGTGGTGGTGGCGACGGTGGATGGTAGGTGGTGGGTGGTGGTGGTGGTGGCGGGCGGTGGGTGGTGGTGGTGGGTGGTGGCGCATGGTGGGTGGTGGTGGTGGACATTGGATGTTGGTAGGATGATAAGACTGTGAAGAAGTGTGAAGATGTTGTAAGGCCCCGTTACCGGTGCCTCACATTGGACGTTGGATTTACTCATTAACATAGTTCAAATATCAGAGTTGATTAAAACATTCGCGGAATATTAAAAACTTTCATAAACATTACAATTAAGTTTATAACTTTGTCTTTAACGAACATATTGTCTTTCAAATCAAAACATTAATTAAAAACGTCTTAGGTCTTCATATGCCAGACTCTTTATTCTTCTGCCATGTGCCCCCGCTCAAGCCAGCTGTCTCATTCTACTCACCTGCGTACATACTAAAAGTCAGCTACGCTGAGTATATTCTAGTTAATCACATAACATACAACACATTCATAACTGCATACTTTCGTTTATAATATACTTACTTACCTTCGTACTTTCTTTCTTTCATTTACTTACCTTATGTTTTAAAGAGCATTACGCCCTATAACCTCGCATATAATATTAGGGTATGCAACCCTTTAACCTTCGCATATATTATTAGGGTATGCAACCCTTTAACCTTCGCATATATTATTAGGGTATGCAGCCCTTTATCCTTCGCATATTTAGTAGGGTATGTAACCCTTTATCCTTCGCATATATTATTAGGGTATGCAACCGTTTAGCCTTCGCATATATTATTAGGGTATGCAACCCTTTAACCTTACCTTACCTTTCATTATCATATCCATACATTTAATACCATACACAACATAATCGTACATACTCTCTTATTCACATACACATATCATACATACTACACTATACTTGCCTTAACAATACGTGCAATACCCGAAGGTCGTTCACGTATTGTCAAGCATACATACATAACTATCACAATCGTCATTAAGACATACACTTATCATTTAAGGTAAGTGTATTAACATTCACATCGAGTATGCACACAGCCCCGAAAACATAACAAGGAAATGAGGCTAGAAACTCACCTGAATGCGGTTACGTTCACCGTTAATCGTAATCCCTTTCTTGAGCTGTGCACGGCTAACTGTATAATATTTACATGTATCAATTAACTATTACTACTCATATCATATTTCTATCTTTATATAACCCACAACGAACGGGGGTCCGGGGGCAGCTCCCCTGGCAACGGGGTTCTATGGGTGGCAACCCCTAGCGTTTCATTAACTGTCTTAACACATTTTTCATTAGGATTTAAATTATTATTTTAATTCGTTAACTTATTCGTTATGACGAATTAATCCTCATTCGTTACCTGAACACAGCCTGGTACTTGGTCTAATTCTCTATCAGAACTTAACGAATTGATGGGTAACAAATCACCTGATTCGTTATCTGACTCGCTAACTTAATTTGTTACCTTTCAAGATCTGGTTCATTGGCTGATTCGCTAATGAATTAGGTAGTAACGAATCACTTGATTCGTTACCTGATCTTAACGAACTGGAGAGCTGATTCGTCATCTTGCTATGACGAATTGATTAACTAATTTGTTACCTTTCTATAACGAATGGCTCAACCTTATCCCGACTTTGACTCCGGGGTCAAAGTCAAATCACCAAGAACAATAGCAGTCAACAGGTACAAGATCTGCAATTAAACCTTCGTTTCTTAGCGAAACATCACGATTTTGGTATCAATGGATTCGGAATCCCAGCACCAACAAATCCTAACCATCAAATCATTCCTACATCGCGTTTTAGGCATCTATATTACGGTTTCCTTAGGTTCTCCGTTTTAAAAAGCGAGAGGCGAACAAAAGCGATGAGGTATAAAACCGAAGCGCAAAAGGCGAACACTTTTCGTATATGAGGCGTAAGGTTTTTATATATATTTTTTTAAATGTATATCTCTATGTTTTTAGCATCCCAACTCTAAATGTAGCAATATAGGTGTTATATATGATTCAATGTATAAATTACCTACATGTACAACCTAAAAAACATGTTGTGCAACATTTTGATGCATAAAAACGACCTCTGTACGAAAGGCGGGCCTCAGCCTAGCCTCAGGCCGCTTTTTGCTTAAAAATAGCGTCTCACTCTGCCTTTTGAACATTGCTCGCCTTGAGTAGGCAAAAGCAATGAAGCTCTCGCCTTAGGTTGCCTCTCGCCTCGGCTCGCCTCAGGCGCGCTTTTTTAAACCAAGCTTAGGTTAGCAATTAACCTATTAATCGTTAATGGTTTTCAGTAAGGTCTGATGTATTGGGCTCGTTTTTACCATTTAAACACAGATCTAAAATTTCTAGATAGAAACCGTTCCTAAACGAAAAAGTTCTAGATATAAAAGTACCTTAAACGAGTCGAACTACGAACACGAGCTTGTCTTTGATGTAGGTTCGGTTCGTCACAACGTTCTAGCACCAAAAATCTCGGGTTTTCAACTTCGGATCTAGGCTCAAGTTAAAGGATGGTCTTGTGTGTGTTTTTGATGGTGTAGGCTATGATGTAGAGAATGGATAAAAAAATGGAAATGTTTAGGGTTTGAGGGGTATTTATACTCCCTTAAGCCCATGGACCTAAGACCCATTCCATTTTTTATTCCATCTTCTAAAGTCCAAGCCCAACCGTGTACAGTTTATTATCTAAACCGATAAACGACACAATATAAAACAAACGAAATTTATTTTATTATTATAACCAAAAACTAGGGTGTTATAGATGTTGATTATTAGCTTCTTATTTAAGACCATATAAGCAGTTTTCAGATCTTTTTCTTTTTTATAAACAAATTGTCTTCAGGAACTTATGTCTGCGCGCCCGCAGACATAACCCTCCTGCAGACCTTTGAAGCAAAAACAAACACAACCTTTGTCTTTTGTTGATGTTTTTTGGCTGTTCGATGTACATTAACTTATTGTAACTTTTAACTTTCAATATCTAGAACATGTTAATGGTTAACATTTTGGTCCGAAAGTTTGAAAAAGTTTTGTGTTGCTTGAATTTGTTGTTTAAATTTATTATGTTTGTTGACATATTTTTCCACCCGTGTATAACACGGGCTATACCCTAGTATATAATAAAAGATTTGATAAAAGTAACAATTCCGTGATTGTTTCTTATATTTATGGTAATACTTTTGGTAAATATTAATTATTATTTTTTAAGAAACAATAACCTATTGTAAAAGGCAGTAGGTTTAGGCGGGATTTTGAGCGAGAGAATGGGCTAAGATGAGGACACGTGGCAAATAAAACGTTTATTTATTAACTAGTATAGATACACAACACACACATATATAAAGAGAGAGAGAAAAGATGTAATACAATATTTCATGAAATCGATCCATGAAATGACATCACAAGATCTCAAAATCGTCAATATATATTCAATCAATCAATGGTTCACCGAAATAAATAGTTTTGGATCGTTAATCGATCATTTTTTTACTTTTCTTCACCAAAACCGTTTTTGAGTGTTTTAGTTTTTGGCTGAACGTTTTAGGTTTTTGGTTGAGCGTTTTAGTTTTTTTTGCCTTTGAGTGTTTCACGTATATATCGTACGTTAAGACATTATTGTACAATATCTCGACCCTTTATATATATATATATATATATATATATATATATATATATATATAGTTTAATAATTATTTAATAGGGTTTGTGGAGGTTTAGGTAAAGAACGTGAGGTTTTTTGAGAACAGTATGAAAACTTATAATGCCTTTTGTTAAAACTTTATACCCATGATTGAATATCAGAAATTATATAAGCTCTTGATCATTACATCTTCTATTATAATTACTTTCTCAAAATTTAGAAGACAATGCAAATTATACTCTCACTCATAACAAACTAACACACACTATTGAAAAACATTTTAATAAATAACAAGGTAAAGAAGAAATTTACCTATCTGATTGTGTTTTCACATAATCATCATGTTTTGAATTTAGTTTTATAATTAAATTATCTATTTTTAAATTATATATATATATATATATATATATATATATTTGATGAGTTATATAACTTTATAATGAATTAATAGATTTATATAAGCCTTAAAACAAGTTTTCAAATTTATATATAATATTTGAAAAATTAACAAGATACTATCTTTTATTTAAATCATTAGAAATCAGTATTACACTATATATTACGTGAAGATTTTTGACCTAGCTAGTTGTATCAAGATGTGTAAAATGGTGTCCCTTCTTATGAGATTGAGGGTTCAAACTTCAAGTCATGTGATGAACAATGAAATAAATTTGGATGTATAACTAAAGTGTGTTAGTCGTTTAAAAAAGTGTCGCTTAAAAAACTTAAATTTGATCCACTTAAGGGAGAATCATAAAATGAAGTGTGGAAGACAAGGGTGATTATATGCACTCAATGTCTGAATACATGAACCTCAAATGAAAATTAAAAAACAAATGAAGTTAAAAACCATAATATTATATTTTATATTTTAATTCATATGTTTGATATGTTCAAGTGTCCATTACAAAGAAGTTCTTTTACTTTCAATCATTTTGTTATGAACAGACTTAATCGTATATAATTTACTTTACACATAATTTAATGGTTTTTACGGTTCTCATATGTGGTTCATATTTGGAGCTTCTTTAAAAAAACTCAAAACACATGCTATATATCCTAGTATCACAAGCGAAAACAAAATATGAAACTAAGTAGCTAGGGTGAGTATCCAATGTCATAAACGTACTAGTTTTATAAAAGAGAGAATTGACGATCCAAAGAATACATGATTAATTTACGGCAACATCTTTATGAGAAGTATTTGAAAACACCATATTTATGGCGACTTATTAAATGATATCTAACCCAGTGGTCACGGATGCCATTGATGACCACATGCAGCTTAGCCAGGACCCAGTGTGTCTGTATATATGACGGAGAGACTGGGGCAGACAGTAAGAGAAGACTGATTTTAATTTAATGCCCTTCGACCAAAACACCATTAACAACTTCAAATCCCAATATTATTAATTAATTTAAAACCATGGTTTGGCTTTCATATATATACAAGCAGGTAGAGTATTCAATGCACCAACCAAGAGTTCGCCTTAAATTAGTTCGAAACAGACACCACCCACCCCACCACCACCACTGCATAGGCTAATAATAATAAGCGGTAGAACAATGTTATAACCTGTAGGCTGTAGCTCCTACCAAAGGGTACGTTTGTATCAAGCGGTATAAGGTGTGTACATAACATTGATTATCGCCGGGTTCTAGTCTATGGTAGACAAATGTGTAGATTATAAATAAAATTAGAGGGGGTGTGTGAGTTGATCGTTCTATATAAAAAACAAAAGTTGTAGCTCTTGTCTAATATATAGCTCTGCCGTTGTGCCTCTTGTCACCGTCGTAATAATTGGATCTGCTAATCAAATCCTCTCCTAGTTATGTAAATTTATAAGATAACGCTAACTTAATATATATGTTGTTTAACTGATTTAAAGTAAAGTAAAGAATACAAAATAAAGATCATTTTTAAAGAGTACAACAATAAATGCAAGCGAAAACACACCAGGACCGCTCTATATCGATGGCGGTGTCACAAATAAACCAGTCATGCTCAAATCTGTGCAATTCAGATCGACTTGGTACAACTGCCTCCTCTATGTTTCGAAGTTAAAATATATCTACACTTAGCTAGGAGAGTTTTATGTTGCTTTCTTTCATCTAAAAGGCAAATGATTATATCTATATTACCCTAAGGTGTCATGTCCGTTTGTTACTTCAATGAATTAACATAAATAAATACAAATAAGTTTATTTTTAGACCGAATGAATATAAACAACAAAATGTGTTCATTTATGTGTTTGTATTGCGTATTTGTTAGATTAAACTAACGTAAACGAAAAATCTAAAAATAACCCCTATTTTGTTGCTAATCCATTTGCTACAGTCATGTGAAAAAGGAAAGGTGAAAAAAACTGCAACCATTTTACCATCACGTAGAAATGTTATGTTGTTCCCTAAGATGTGCTATAGTCATGTGAGTGTGAGCAATATCATAATTGTTAATTAATTATTTTTAGACAACTATTTATCTTTTGAAATGGTTTAAAAACAATCTCCTGCTGTAAGGCCCGTTTCGGTATTAGTCTTTTGTATTTGTAATTATTATCGGTTATGTTGTTAGCTGACTTACTTATGTATGTTTGGGCCTGAGGTCTTATGTATTTGGAGCTCATTGGGCCTTTATTGATGAAAGAGTGTATGTTAATACACACACTATATAAAGTGTGTGTATAGCATACACAATCCAACCTTTTGCCATATATTATTCTAACTCTCAAACTCTCTCCCTCCCTTCCTAACTTTCGGCCCTAGTAGCCTTCACCACAAGATTCGAGATCTCGGTCCTAGTTAGTTGTTTCCGCCAACTAGTTGAGAGGTTGATCCAAGACGAATAGTACTTTGTTTGTTTGTTGTTTGATCCGGTCACGGGACCTACAACTGGTATCGGAGCTTTCGGGCTCTACTAGTTGTAGATCTTGGGCCACAACCTTGGATTTTGGTCTTGTGTGCGTGATAAGACGGATGTCAAGAAAATAAGTGGGTTCGGGTTCATGTGTTCTTCAAAGGTTCAAGAAAATAAATTTTTCATGTTCAAGATTGTGAAAAGTAGTATAATATGGTGTTTGAATCTACAATGGTTGGTGTTTGTGAAAATTACTACAAAAGTTGTGTCATACATGCATATGGGTTTGTTTGAAAAAGGTGGCAAGAAAGTTAGTGATGACTTACCTTATTTGTTTCATTTCATTTGTACACAAGTCTCCATTCGCATACAATCCTGATTCAAATACAATCCTGGGTCGCATACAATTCCTAAAAAAATATTCGAATACTTTCCATACTATTCGAATACTTTTCATAGGCTCAAGTTACAAGTTACAAGTATTCGAATACTTTCCATACCGTTCGAATACAATTTGTTGTTCGATTACATACACACTATTCGAATACAATATACATCCTTGCTATTCGAATACATCAGCTGTAGTCCAATTTTGCACAAGGCATTTGTATTCTTATCCTTTTCTATTAGAATCAGAAAGTATTAGAATACAAGGTAGTCATTCAAATACAAAGTTGTATTTGAATATAATTGTTCATCTAAAACCATTAGAATACAATTGTATTCGAATATATTCATTATTCGAATACTTTTACCTTGTTCAATTTGGTTGCATTCTAAACTGATTCGAATACAATTTCAGGTATTCGAATACATCATCCTTGGAGTTGTTTTTCTGTTTTGAGTGCCTTGTCTCTCATTCGAATACACCGTAGAATACATTGGACTTGTATTTCGAAACAGATTCTGTTCAAGTTGTTAAGCAATGGCAAATCCTATTCCTAACACTGGTGCAAGTAACAAAGCCATAAAATATGTGATGTTTGAGAACGAGGCTGGAACAACGTTTAAGCCTCCAAAGCTGATGAAGTGGGATTGTGACTTTGATGAGTTTAAATGGAGATTTCAAAACTATTTCAAGATTAATGATTACAATCTTCTTAGACCCTTTGAACAAGATCCACATCGTCCTATGACATCTGGTACTGATGGTGAGGTTCCTAAAGCAGTTGCAGAATATGATGAAGATGATAAAAGAATGCTTGCTGAAGATCAAAAAGCTTTTGGTGTCCTGACTGTATGCCTTTCACGGGAAATTGCATTGATGTTGCGAGACTACACCACTGATAAGACCTTGTGGGATGCCTTAGTTAACAAGTTTGACGGCAACTTGGAAATGAGAAACAACCGAAAAGGGATGTTAAAAGGAGAGTTTAATTTGTTTAACTACATTCAAGGAGAAACAATTGATAGTCTTATCTAAAGATTTGAACTGTTGATTACCAAAATCAACGGTGCTGGAATTGAATACGACCAAATTGAGATAAATGACAAGCTTCTCAACTCTCTCCCTTACTCATGGAGCAACATTGTTATCACCATCAGGAGAACTTTAAATCTTCATCTTATATGTTTATCTGATCTAACCTCAGTTATCAAGTCGCTTGTAATGAACGAGAAGTTGAGGATGAATAATCACATTAGTTCTCTCTCAAAGGCTGGTATGGAAACCGGAACAAGTGTGAGCACAACATTCATAAGTCAAGCCAATACTACTGCTTAGAATCCAAACTCAACCTTCAACACTGCTGGTGTATCTCAAGCTTCATAAGTTCAAACTCAAGCTCCATTCAATCTGTTGTTGATAAAGTCGTAGCACAAGCACTAAAAGCTCATGGAATCAAGTCTACCCCAAGCACTCCAGCGTACTCTACTTCAAAAAAAACTCTCTACTGATAACTCCAATGTGGCTTTGTTTCATGCCTTTATGGCAAGTCATGAGGAGCTGTTGCAAGGAAAGCCGCTTCCTCCTTCTTTTGAACAAGGAGATCTTCCCGAGATCAACAATATGATCTTAAGAAAATGGACATCAAGTACTAGATGGCCATGTCCGTTCATCGAGCTACCAACTTTATGAAGAAGTACAGGAAGAATAGTTTCAAAGATGATGGGAAGAATTTGGGGTTTGAGAAAGACAGACTTTGTTGCTACAACTGTGGGGAGCCAGGTCACTTTGCACGTGAATTCACCAATCCACCGATGGCCGTGGGTGACATCAAGATCACAGAGATGTCAAACAATGAAAGTGCTAAGACGCATGAGAAGAAAATCATCCCAACTACTCCTCGAAGACAAGGGTCCCAAGATTCAATCAAGGAAGTCCATCAAAATGGAACTTCGAGTCGAGTTCAAAGGCGATGATTGCTAGGAATGCTGAATCAGTTGTGCCTAATTGGGAAGAGGATCAATTTGAGGAGTTTATGAATCCTCTGAACTTTTTTGGGATGGCCTTTACCGATCAAGCAAGCACCTCTTCAAGCACCACTTATGGAATTCCTACACCTGCCTCATTCATTCCTGAGGTACACAAACTTTGCACACAAGATTGTATTGAAAAATTTCTTCATTATAGAAACCACAATGCTAAAATTCTAGAACAAATACGTTGCATTAAAGTTTAGAATGAGGATCATAAAAAGGCTGCAAAGATTTATACTACTAGGATTAATACTCATGGTAATGACATGACAAAACTTAGAGAAAAGGTCGGTATTGCTACAAATTTAGCCCGGCGTCATGAAAATCATGTAGTTGAACTAAACTCTAAGATTGCCAAATTAGAGATTGAGTTAACCCAAAGAAAAATTATCATAGAAAACTTTGAGTTAGCTTCTAAAAAGCTGAATAAATTAATTAGGGCACAGATGGAGTTATGAATAAAGACTGAAATAGGCTATGATAGTTTTATTGTTCCACCGCCTTTTAATAACAACTATACTAGCCTTCCACACTTTAGTTTTAACTCTCCACCTGAGGAAGAAATGGTCTATGGTTTTGGTCATATGCCCATATCAAAGACATTTGTTCCTACTGCTCCCAAGACTGTTAATCCAGCTTGTTCTTCAGTTAATCCTAATAGTAGTTCATCTTCTGTAGCAGGTTGTGTAGAAGAAATTGGGCGTGTGGAAACAAACAAGGGTTGTGGAGATAAAAACTTACTTTTTGATTCATCTATTGTCAACCCTGTCTGTAATAATATTGATTCCAAAAACATTTTGAACAATGATGTATTTGATGAGAGTGTTCATGTTGGCACGTCTCTTGAGAATAAAAATGAGGTTTCCACTTCTTATAGTGATTGTGAAACTATTTTTATTGAGACTGTTTTTGATAGAAACATGCAAGAAAAGGTATTCGTGAATACAAACATACCTAGTTGTTCGTCAAATGATTGTAAAGTTGAGCAAATCAAAGTTAACAAAAATTGTTTTGAAAAGGAAAAGGCAAGTACATCTGATAAATATGTCCCACCTCATAGAAACATTTTTTTATCAATCCACTAATAAACATTACCAACTTCAACTGTACAATCAGTTTGATAATAGCTATTATGGTTATTATCCACAAGATTATGTTAACTATTTCTATAGGAATGTTATTGAAGATGGGGGTTATAGATTTGACAACTTGTTTGTTCCTGTACAACCGTCACCTTATTTACCACAACCTATGTATTATGATTCTGATAGTTTCTATAGGGAAGAGCGAAGAAAACTTTGTTTTGTGTGTGGTAACCCGTCTCACCTTGCAAGACATTGCAAGAACTGGCATAGGATGAAAAGAGAAATGAACAGTAGGTTTTATCAATTCCGCTCTACAGCTAAACCAAGCTCAAGAACAAGAAATGATCAACCTGACAGTTCTACCAGTGAAATGGATGTGAGATCCAGAAATAAACGAAATGATAAACCTCCTTTTTGGACAACCAAGAGGATAGAGCAAAAAGGAATTCAAAGACTGAAAAGTCTAAGGATTTATCAAAAAGAAAGTAGAAGAAATCCAAAATTGAAAAATCCGAGGATTTAATTTTAAAACCGAGAAGAAGACAGTCTCGAAAAACTTTTAAAAACAGGAAACCTGCACGTGCATGGAGTCCTAGAGACTGTTCTTCTGATTATGACACGTCCCAAAACTTCATAAATAAATATGAGAAAAGGACATTTGACAACCATGTGGTTGACCTCTGAGACAACTAAGTCTCGGGAACCCTTGTCTAATTAAACTGTTAATGTGTGTAGGGTAAGCCAAGACGTTCTATAAATAGTATATGGTATTTGGATAGTGGTTGTACCCGACACATGACAGGAGACGAATCCTTGTTGTTTGACATTAAACCGTTCAATGGCGGATACGTTTCTTTTGCTGGCGATATGGGTGGGAATATTACTAAACAAGGTCGAGTGTCGAATGGAATCCTGACATTTGATGACGTCAACTTGGTGGAACAACTAAACTACAACTTGCTCAACGTCTCTCAAATCTGCGACAGACAGTACTCCACACTGTTCACTGAGAATGAATGCTTGATTCTCAAACCAGGTTTTAAGGTCCCGGAAGAATGGATTTTGATGCGTACTCCGAGGCATAATGATGCTTACATAATAGACATGAATAGGTCTTATTCACGTAAGATCGCTTCCTGTTTGTTATCTAAGGCCTCGGAGAACGACTCATCTCTATGGCATCGACGTCTCAGTCATGTTAATTTTAAAAATATAAAAAAATTGGTTAAAGAGGAACATGTGAGAGGATTGCATGTTAAATCTTTCTCTTACATTGAAAAATGTCTTTCATGCTCTAAATGCAAGCAACACAAGCTCCCTCACAAACCCAAGACGGTAAATTCCATATATTCCATTCTTCAGCTGTTACACATGATGGATTTGTTTGGTCCTATTACTCCTATGGCAATCGGCCAAAAAGCCCATTGACTTATGATTACTGATGACTTTTCCTGTTTCAGCGGGACATTCCTTTTAGGGTATAAGGATGAAACCGTACAGTTTTTGATCAAGTTCATCACTCTGGTGGAGAGACACACAGACAAGAAGGTGAAGTGTATTCGAAACGACAACGGAACTGAGTTCTGCAACAGATCTGTGGATGACTTCTGTAGTTCAAATGGAACAGAACGTCATTTCAGTGCACCTTATACTCCTAAAAAAATGGAGTTGCTGAATGACGAAACAGAACACTGACTGAAGCTGCGAGAACGATGCTGTCAGGTTCCAAACTTCTTCTTTTCTTTTGGGGTGAGGCCATCAACGCGGCCTGCTTCATTCAAAACTGTGTGCTTATCAATAAGCGTCTAAAGAAGACTCCGTATCAAGTCTACTACAAGACAAAGCCGCTGGTAAACTATTTCAAAACTTTTGGATGTCCTTGCACCCTACTCCATAGCGGTGCTCAGCAAGATCCCAAATTTGCTGAAAAGGTTTATGAGTGTTATTTCGATGGGTATGCATCCAATAAAACCGCTTATCGAATCTACAACAAGAAAACCAAGCTGATTTTGGAATCCTATAATGTTGACTGGCAAGAGCTAAATGCTACTGACGCTTGCACGGGACTAGATTGGCTGTTTGACTATGATAGTCTGTTCAATCAGTTTGAGGCATGTTTATCCCATTTTCTATAAGTACTCAAGTTCCATCTCCATCACAAGAACCTTTGTTGTTGCAAACTCTGATCAACAGTTTGTCCGAAGTGGATCTATCTATTATGCCTGCAATGCCTGCTCCACCCGTTATTCCATCTCCTCCTCGTGTCAATAATCAAGCTGTTAACATTCCCGCTCCTCAAGCTGCTCCTCTAGCCGCTCCTCAAGCTGCACCTTAAGCTGTTGTTTCAACTGAGATTGTGGAAGTTGAAGATGGGTCTGATTCAAATTCAGATGATTCCTTCCAGTCTGCCGACAATGTGGAACAACATCTGACTGAGCCAGTAGCTGATATTCAAGTAGCTCTTAGTGTAGTAGAATCTGTTGCCACACCTCCCTCTGCTGATGAAACTATCCAAGTAGCTACTCCTGCTGAAGAACCTGCTACTAGTGATTCTGATCACACTGCTTCGACTTCGATCAACACCATTGTTGTTCCTTATGGTGAGGATCTTTGGGAAGAACCGATCAATCAAGAGAATAGACTTGATCAACCTGACTCTGTTCTATTAACTGCTGATGTTCTCGAAGGTGCTCCTTTTAGCTTCCTTCCCATTGGTCGTCTCACTGTAAATCTTCAAGCCGAACCAGTCACCATTGTCGAAGACATTCCTCAGTCTCTCATTCAGCGACGTCATCCATCAGAGAACATCATCGATTCTCCATCTTCCGACATCCAAACGAGAAGTAAATATGGTATAATTAACAAATGTCTGTTTGCTTGTTTTATTTCACAGGTTGAACCGAAGGACTACAAGATGGCCCTAAGGGAAAAATCGTGGGTTGAAGCAATGCAGGAAGAATTGTTGCAATTCAAGAAACTTCAAGTTTGGAGACTGGTTATGATGCCGCCGAACAAGAAATCGATTGGGACCAAATGGGTGTTCCCAGACAACAAGGATGATAAAGGGGTTATTAAAATGAATAAGGAAAGATTGGTGGTACAAGGTTTCTCTCAGCGTGAAGAACTTGATTACGATGAAATTTATGCACCGGTGGCTAGGTTGGAGGCAATTCGTCTTTTTCTACCCTATGTCTTGTACATGAATTTCAAGGTCTATCAAATGGATGTGAAGACTGTCTTCTTGTATGGGAAAGTAAAAGAGGAGATATATGTGAAGTAACCTCCAGGTTTTGACGATCCTGATTAACCAAACCATGTTTATCGTCTTGACAAAGCTCTGTATGGACTGCACCAAGCACCTCGTGCATGGTACGCAACACTAGCAAAACACTTGCTTAAGAATGGCTACATAAGAGGTGTTATCGATCAAACACTCTTCATCAAAATTGTAAACGGTGATCAGATCCTAGTCCAGGTCTATGTTGATGACATTATCTTTGGATCTACTTCCGATAAGCTGGGTAGAGAGTTAGCCGAGGTCATGCAGAATCGGTTAGAGATGAGTTCGTTGAGAGAAATGAGTTTCTTCTTGGGTCTTCAAGTTGAACAAAAGGATGATGGGATTCTGATGTATCAAGAAAAATATGTTCGTGACATCGTTCAGAAATTCGGGTTTGAAGACTCAACTCCCTTTCTCACTTTGATCGCTACCCAACATGTGCTTGCTCCAAATCCATCAGGAACTCCTGTCGATCAACATCTCTATAGATCTATGATCGGCTCCTTGATGTATCTCACTGCCAGCAGACCGAACATCATGTTCCCTGTCTGTCAATGTGCCAGATATCAGAGTAATCAGAAAGAGTCCCACTTAATTGCTATTAAGCGCATCTTTCGGTGCCTTAAGGGAAAGTCTTGCTTAGGTATTTGGTATCCCAAAGATTCCCGTATGGTACTACGTGCTTACACTGATAGTGATTATGAGGGATGTAATCTTGATCGAAATTCAATGCAAGAAACAAGTCACTATGTCCACCTCCACTGCTGAAGCAGAATACATTGCTGCATCCGTTTTCCGTTCTCAAGTCATATGGATCCAACATCAGCTGTTGGATTACGGTTTGAATTTCTTTAACACCCCGATTAATTGTGACAATGAGGCAGCTGTGTGTATTGTTAAAAACCCGGTCCAACACTCTAAGACAAAGCACATTGACATCCGAATGCATTTTATTCGTGATTGTTATGGCCGGAAGCTTGTCACAATAGAACGGGTCCATAGTGATTACAACTTTGCAGACCTGTTTACTAAAACTTTTGATCGTGCCCAATTTTTATGTATTCTTGAGTCACTTGGCATGATCTCTTTTGTTCAAAATTAAATTTTATTTTATTTTATTTTTATTTTACTTTATTTCAATTTCTTTTCTTATTTTCTTTTCATTTAAACTTATATTTTATTTTATTTTAATTTACTATTTTATTTTGCATTATTTTGGTTTACTTTTATTTTTAATTTCAATTTATTTTACCTTACTTCTAAATTAGGTTTTATTTTTTTTTTATTTTCTTTCTTTCTATATTTTTTATATAAAATTGTAAATATTTTTCAAATATGCCACAATTTTAGAGGGAGGAAATGCATTAAGTTTAACTCAACAAAAAGATTTTCACTTTTGTTTTAATAAAAACAAATTAAGTCAATTGACTTACCAAAAATATTTTATTTTATTATTTTATTTAAGAAAATCAGAAAAAGATTTAAAAGTATAATCTCTTGTTTAGAGGGAGCTCCTGCTTAGAGGAAGTCGGAAAGTTAAAATATTAGAAAATTTTGAGAAATCGATCCGACCCTTGGAATATGATAAGAAATTGTCTTAGGTGATCCTAGCACATGAAAAGAGTATATCAAAAGCCAACAAGATCATTGCTTGATGTGTAGATAGGCTTAACAAATGAGTAAATATCATAGTGATATAAACTTAAATATCTGTCGATGCTAATGTTTACACTATTATGAAGCGGTTGTCGACTCCAAATAAGTCATATCAATGAAGGCAAAAATCTTAATAGTCAGTTATACACGAGCCAGTTAGTGGTTGTTCACAATGAAAACTTATTTCTTGCTTTAGATTCAAATATTGAAATATAAAAAATTATTAAAAAGCAGAAAAACTGCAAAATACTCTAAAAGTATTAAAAAATCAATGACAAAAATGTTGATAATTTACCAAACAAAAAGGGGTATATTTGAACTACGTGATGTGGGACAAACAAGTAAGACCTAAACACTTTATATGAAGGCTTGTAAGTCCAGATAACATGTAAGTCCATGGTTCAACCTTTAAACTGTTTGGATGAAAATTTTGCAAAAAGTTTACAAAAGCTCTAGATGTTTTGATCACTCATTAGGGGGTCGGAGACAATTCAGGGTGATACTAATGAACACAAACTATGCCCGAGGTATGATGGAGTTTGTAACATGTTGGATTAACAGGGGACCACACAACTATTGTGCCTAATTATACCTTAACGTATCACGGTGAAATCAAAATACTTGTTAAGTTTAAAGAGGACTAACATATCTACAATCGACATTGGGTTCTTTGCATAACAATATCCAAATAGAAATGTGATCTAGGACGCTATAGACAATATGATTCCATGTCGTGATCTTTCACACCAAAAACAAATATTCATAGAATTTTGTAAATGAATTAATTAATTAATATAATATTAATTTCTGTTTATGTTAATTTTAAATTTTAGCTCATTTTTAAGTTTTTATTTTATTTTGACTTACATGTTGAAACTAGTTTAACTTGTATTTTCTTTAAATTTTTATTTTTACCTTATTTTATTTTAAATTTTATTTTTTTATTTCTATTTTATTTTTAACATACTTGATTTTTATCTTATTTTATTTTTATTCTTTAATTCATGTGTTTATTTTCATTCTTGTTGTTATTTTAAACTTATTTTAAATTTTGTATAAATCTTATTTTTGTTAAAATTATGTTTTCTATTTTATTTTACTTTAATTTTATGTTCATTTTCAAAATCTTAATTTTACTTTTATTTTACAAAATGTATATTTAAAACTGGGTTATTGTTTACAACAAGGTCCTCGATGCAAAGTTTGTTAAGCTTTGACCCGAAAAAAATATATCTTGTATATATTTAAAGTGCTTGGATTCGGCGGGTAAATATTTTGCAGATTTGAAATTGAAAATATTTTCAGAGTTCGGGGGTCGAGAGTGTAAATTCGTTTAAAACTCGAGATGTTTTGACCCTATCGATTGATATGCTGACCATATAAATAGGTTTCTCAAAATATCTTTTATTTTCATTCTCTCAATGTTATCCTTATCCACTTGCTTCTCTCTCTAACCTTTCTCCAAAAACCTCGCTGCCACCACCGCATATTCTCATTGGATTTCATATCCTCACCATACAAACACATATTTGCTCCTCGTTAAACACTTAAATCATCTTTTCTACCATGGAAAACTTCCCTATGGTGAAGATTTAACTTGTTAATTCTTATTTTTGTTTGTGGACTGATGAACAGTTCCTTTGGACTGTTCACATCTAATTGGTTGTCTTGCTGATGTTCTTTGTGAAAATTGATGATGAATTATAGGTGTTGATGTCCAAAAGAGTGTTTTGGTTAATTTAATTGAGTCTGTTTGTATAGTATTGCAAATTTTATTAGGGTTTTGGTTATGTTGAGTCCTGTGAACCCAGATTTTGGTTAATTTTGGTCATACTATACCCAGATCCTCATAAGACATGTGTATCAACCCAGAAATTATTTTTAAGTGTTGAAACTTGAAAACTTTGATTTTGAAGATTTGTATTCGAATGTATTTGGTTCGAATACATATGTATTTGAATAAAAATCTTTGTATTTGAATGAGCAGTTGTTTCGAATAGGATGTGGTCTTTCACTTTCAAACTATTTATAGTATTCGAATGTTTATTAATTCGAATAGAATTTTAAGTGATAATCTCTAATGGACAAGGACATTGTATTCGAGTAAACTGTATTCGAATAACCATTCATTCGATTAGGACTTTGTTCAAAGAAAGATTTGTTGCAAGGAAGGTGTATTCGAATACATTTTTTTCGAATGGGATAAGAGTTTGGTCTCAATTTTGTTCCAAGGGAAGTGTATTCGAGTATGAAGTGTATGCAAATGAAATGGATATTTGTATGGATTATCTAGATTTGAATACATTGAGATTTAATCAAAGGACATTGTATTCGAATACATTTGTGTTAGAAAAGAATGTTTCTCTGAAAAGACTAAGTGAAATGTATTTCTAACAAGTGTATTCGAATAAAATGTCATATTTAAAAGGGTCTTCACTTGAAACTGTATTCGAATACAAATGGTAAAAAGAAGGTATTTCTATTCGAATGTGAAATGTATTCAAATACAAGTGGTATTCGAATGATTGGGCTTGTGAAAATTTTATCCAAGGCCAATGTAATTCGAATATGGGGTTCAATGGTAATATGTTTGTGAAGAGCTCAAGTAGATGTATTCAAACTAATGTGTTTCATTTGCGTGTTTCATGTGTATCATGTATGCAGATTGGACTTTTAATCAATTGAACATTGAATTTAAAATAATCAAGTAATTTGTATTCAAAATGAGATGCTTTCAAAATAAGATGTATATGGTCACATAAAGTTTCTTTGATTAGAATACATTACACTTGGTCCTTTCTATTGAACATTATCTCCATTCAAATACATCACACTTAGAAAAAAAAAATTGGTTTTTTGAGTCATCTTTGTATGTGTTACTTGTATAGTTTTGTTTTGTTTTATCTTTGTATATAGTTTGTTTCTCTTTAAACTCAATTAACAAAACCAATGTCTCTTATATATCCTATAGGGTCATAACAGTTTTCCTTTCTTTGGAAATTCCAACAAGGAAGAAAGCTCAAAAGTATTTGTCTCCATGATTAAAAGATTACAAACTTGTCCTTTGTCGTTTGCAACATCAGCTGATCTAGAGATTCACTATTCTTGGATTAAACAATTTGGGGACAATGCTAAGACAAGGAAAGACAAATCGAGGATTACTTCAAAGATCGACAATGTGAAGGTGACTGTTACTGAAGATGTTATCAGAAAGGCTTTTCAGATTCAAGATAATGCCGATGATCCTTACACAGTCTTTTCAGATGAACAGATAACAGATTATTTGGATGATATTGGTTATGAGGTTTAATGGTCAACTTGTGAGAAGAAATATCTACCGAATTATTGTAAGCTCTTGTTTCACATTGTTGCTAACTGTTTATCTTCTCAAAAAGGCGGGTTTTAACAAGCTGAACGCTGACTGGGTTGGAGTTATGCTGAGTTTGACTAGGGGGAGAAGATACAATTATTCTAAACTGTTCTTCAGATATATATAGTAGAATGTGATAGTAAAGAAGCGAAGGATGATGTATCCTCGGTTTCATCCAATTACTTTTGGATTTTCTTACTTCCTGATATACCCAAACCCGTGGAAAACTAATGAAGTTGATGAATAGGGGAACTCAGTTGAATTCATTGAGCCTTTTCATGTCAAAGAGGTGAAGCAAGTTGTCATGACTACCATTATGAAGCCTACTGGTAGAAGTTCTTACTCGTAATAAAGGTGAGCAGCTGGGTGTTAAGATTGGTCAGTTTCCAAAGAGACAGAGTCAGATAGTGATGAGGTTTGAAGGTTGGAGAGGAGGAAGTGGATGATGATGATCATGATGATAATGATGGTCAGGATGAAGGTGATGATAATGAGGAGGAAGAGCAGGTTGAAGAGCCTGTTGATGAACCTGAAGGTGACGTGCAAGAGTCTGATCCACCATCTGATGATTTTTAAGGCGAGCACAGATCGAAAAGAAAAACATGATAAGAAGAAGAGGAAAAGGTGGTGAGTCCTCTAAAGGATTTGTTACTTCTACTACTGAGGAAAGACGAGCCAGCGCGTCCTCCCAAACGGTTTGAAGAAGGCGAAGGACTCCAAGAAGTCTTCTCCTTCTAAGGTGCCTCAACACAAGGTAACCTTTCCTTCGATCTTTGAGATGGTATCCCATTCCGTAGGCAACCCAAAACCACAATCACCTCAAACTTTCATTCCCGGACCCACATATAGGATCACCTAGAACCTTAGCCAAAACCCTAAAAGCCCTTCAAGACAAAACAAATCAAAATCACCAAAAACCCAAACCCCACTCTAACCTAAATCCAAACCCAAAACCACAATGACCTCACCTAAGGCTCCAACCAAACCTAAACCTAAAATCGTCATTAAGAAGAAACCCAAAAGCCCATCCCCTAGTAAACAAAAACCTGTTACCTCACCCGAAACCTCCCCAGTCCCACTTAAAACGGGACCAATGCACTCCATGTTTGAGGACATACCTATAACCACCCAAAACCTGAAACTTTCACATCATCTAGGACCACAATCCTGTTACCTCACTTACTTACCTATTCACCTTGCCGATTTAGGGATACCTCATAATTGGTCATCCACATTCACCACATCTAGCCCAACCCAAAACCATCTCAAACAACCATATAAATAACCACCACAACAACCAGCCTACCCTTCGCCATAACCACATCATCCCAAACCTTAACCCTAAAACCTTAACCTATCCCAACCACCACCACACTCAACCATAGCCCACCACACCTCTCTCAAACCCATAGGAGCCCTGTGATAGCCGCCACTCTCCATCTCAAGTGGGGAAAATCGAAGAAGTCTCGTTTTACAAAGATTCTATCCTCTATAGGCTCGCGGCAACTGGAAGAAGCGAATGAGAACCGTGCAAAACGGGAAACTCATGTTGATCAAGTTCTTAAAAGATCAACAAGCCATCAACCAAGAAGTGACCAGAGGGATGCTCTAACTAACAAGTTGGCTATCATGCAAGAGAAAATGTGACTTGGATCAAGCCCAAATTGCAAGTCAAAGGGACTGGATCAACACGTTTGCAACAAAGAATCAACAATCAGCAGGAATTGTTGAATAGAAATACTTTACAGAATGCTGAAAAAACATGTTGATATGGAGAAGCTGACAACTAGAGTCAAACAGCTGGAGACTGATCTGCCCTCCCTCCTCTAAACTTGCAAATGAGTTTTAGGAAGGAACTAGATTCCTCCTCTTTTCAGTTGTGTGGATGGATTTGAACGCCTTGAGTCCAAGAGTTGGTGGGTTGGAAAATTCTTAGAATCAGGAGGTCAGGAGGGTTGATGGGTAAAAGTGAAAGACTGATGGATTTGGTTATAGATTACACGAGCAGACTAAGGAGGAAACACGCCGAGCAAGGACGTGTGAATGAGTCACTCGTCAATCGATTACCTCGCTGTCATGGAGGTTATGCGATTTGACTAATGAGAACGTTGAGAACCTGAGGGTTTCATTTGATGGGGACCTTTAGAAAGGTTTCTTCGTGTAGCCGAGCCAAGGGCTGAGCAAGTTAATTGATGTGTGGTGTGTGCGTTGTTAGTAATGTTATAATGAATTGGAGATTTAACTTTTGCACAAGATCGTGTTTTAAATTTATAAAAGTGATTTCTACTAAAACTAAACACACACAAAATAGGCAAGTGTACCTATCGTATATGTAGAATAGTATTGGTAAGAACCAAGTATCGATCCGTGGACACAAATGTTTTATAATAATGGAATCTTCGTTTTACTTTAATCGGTGAGGATAATCTTTTGGGGTTAATTTTTGAACTTCTTATAAAATATAATTACTTATATATAATATATAGGTGACAAGAAGAGAAGTTCTAAATGAGTATTTCAATTATATGAA